>NW_015163636.1:155409-225410 GCF_001447785.1 Gekko japonicus | reverse complement strand
CATGCTAGAGACACACATAAGCAGCATCACCACTATACAGAAATACAAACATAAGCTCATATCGTTACACCCCTGCCTCCACCTCTGCCCCTTCACTTGCTCCTCCGGGCAGGAGAGGCCGAGAAAGGCAGTGGGGGGGAGAAAGGGCACGCCCTGCCCACGCTGGCCAGGCGCGCCGGCATCCGCCCCTGTCTCCACCTCTGCCCCTTCACTTGCTCCTCCGGGCAGGAGAGGCCGAGAAAGGCGGTGGGGGGGAGGAAAGCGCTGCACCCTGCCCACGCTGGCCAGGCGCACCGGCAGGGGGGGGAGCGTGTCCTCCTGCGCTCCTCCCAGCTGCTGGCCAGGCGCCGGCGGCTGCCCCTGCCTCTCCGCCTGCGCCTTAACGGCTGGCTCACGCTCTAGGCGAAGGCCTAGTTCGCCTAGCGGGCGAGCCGGCCCTGAGTGTATGTGTTGCTGAAGCAATGCCCCTGTGCAGAGATTACATGGAGGGCAATCTCGTCACCTTAAATTTGACCGAAAACCAAACTAGATGTTACGTGTGACATGTATTGGGACACAGGTGGCTGACAGGAGTTGCTGTGAAGTTCTAGGATTGGGCCCTGAGTGTATGTGTTGCTGAAGCAATGCCCCTGTGCAGAGATTACATGGAGGGCAATCTCGTCACCTTAAATTTGACCGAAAACCAAACTAGATGTTACGTGTGACATGTATTGGGACACAGGTGGCTGACAGGAGTTGCTGTGAAGTTCTAGGATTGCCATATTCCTGGTGGGGGAACCCCAACTCTGGCTCTCGATTCCCATGACCATTCAAAGCAGCGGCAAAGGAAAAAAGTGGCCATCAGGCCAACAGCATGATATCACTTCCAGGGAAAATCTAGAAGTGACGTAAGTTTTCTGTAAGAACCACTGGAAACTCTCTCTTTCCAGCAGAGATCATAAATATTTAAAAGGGTCTTAGTTTTACTCCCATACAAAGTCCTACAGAGGTAGTAGATTCAAGTGACATTTCCTGTAAGCTTTTGCGTATCACGGGGTCAAATTAGCTAAGATGATGGAAGATGCATGAACAGAGGTCCAGAGCATTTTTTGTTGTTGTTAAATAGCTTGTGGGGGGGAGGAGTTTGGGTCATGGTTGCAGAATAGGGGAGGAGGGGCTTTTCTTAACGTGATGTTTTCAATATTTCCATACATCAGTAACTGCTGCTTGCCCTGCTGGGTGGCAATGTACTGCCAATGTACAACAATCACTATGGTTCCTCCATTGGAACAAGTATTAACTCCAAGAGGTGTTTTTTAAAAAAATAATCAGCAAAAGGGTTAACCCTTTGTTCCCCATGCCATGTTTGTGATGCAGACTGGGATCCTCCAGCCGCTATTTAGTAGTGACGCACACACCACAGTCCATTCACGGATCTTCCAGGGTCTTATCTAATTTAAACTTCATATGTTCCTGTGACATCTGATTCTTACAATACCTGCTAATGAATAATAGGCTAATCTTATGGTTGCGGTATGCTGACTGCTGCTATACCAGTGTTAATGACGGATGTACATTTGAAAGATCTGATGCTCCCCCTGGCAACAAAGTCTAAGGCACAAGGAAAGTGGTAGAAACAAAAGCTAACTTAGCAACATGACAACCACTCCCACAGCATCCCTGTCAACTCTGTCCAATCATGTCACTCACCAACGATACCTCCAGATTAGCCATTGGTCAGACCATGGCAACAGTAGAAATGCTGAGATGAGGTCATGGAATCCAGTTGACAGCCTCTCCCACACATAATGTATAGGCAGGCTGCCAGGGAGACGGACTATTGTTCCTTCCCTCTCAAGGGTGGCCATTAGCTCCATAAATGTCCACATAGATCCTGTAGGGAAGAGATTTCCTGGAGATGTTGAATCCCACTACAGTTGACCTACAGTCCACAAAACTGCACATATGCTGTTATGCTAATACAATAGCCATGTCTAAGGGAGAGGGGTGGAGCCCATACGCGCAAGAATGGACCATACGTGAACAAGGTCACAGGAGGCAACTCTGAGCTCTGGCTCTGATAGCTGAGAGGGGAAAATGGGCCACAGTGGGAAACCAGAGATGTGGGGTTGATTCCTGCCTGTGGGAAATGCTGAGGTGATTTTTGTAAGCTAAAGTGTATTCTTGGCAACAATAATCTTAGATGAAAAAAAAGGAGAGACAGTGGGCTCTAATTCCAGAGAGCTACACCCTTACTGCATAGCCGCTGTGACGTACAAAAGAAACCCAACATGGGACCTTTGTAGTTTCCTCAGGTCTTAGCTTTTCTCTCTCCCCAGTCACATGCATGGAACCAGGCAAAGAGTCCACTATGAGGGTGACTTATTTGGTATCATCATTGCTCAGTGGAACACCATAGGCTTTGCATTCAAGAGGTCCAGGTTTGATACCTTGTTATGGGCTCCCAGGAGAAAGAGCTGGGAAGGGCCATGACCACACCTGAGATCCCATAGTATTCTTAAAAGAGGGTCCCAAATCCCTTTAATTTTGGTCTAACCTCTTCAATCCTGTTTGATTTCATCCAGCACTGTTCCTGTTTCATTTCTGTCAAGCAGTATTCGAAAGCATTAGGAGGGGGGAAATGAGCCTTTATTCATTGCTACTGCATTACAAATTTTCCTTCCCCTTTGGAGGTTCACCAAAGTCAGAGCTGGATTCATCTGAAGAGGTGTCATTAAAACTTTTTCCTCATTTGGATTGCTTTTTTGACCAGCAATAAGCTCTGACAAGCCAATTTTAGTTTATAATGTTTTCTACTGTATTGGACTTTTTATTTCAGAGTTTGTGTTTTTTTCTGGTTCAACACTGTTAGCCAATCCAAGTTCCTGGCATGGGATACATATCTTTAACAAAAGGGATACAGAAGTAATCTCATCCATTATCAGTTGCCAGAACTTTTAACATCTGAATTGACAACAGCCCTTTTCAGCATTGAGTTTGTGAGGTCAGTATTCCTCCCACTGTCCCTCTGTGACAAATAGAAGGACATTCTAGAATAAGCAGAAATTCTGGAGGAGTTGACCAGAGACAAATGAAACAGCTCAAGGGACTGTGTCAACTGAAGATCTAGTAAGTTTTCTGAAAATGGGTTAGGGACAGTTTAATGCAAACCCTTCAGTGGACACCTTCATCCCATAGACAATCAACATTATTATACCCTACCTGGGTAGATTTTGGGTAACACTTTACATTAAAGTGAAATTTATCAAGAAATACCATTGTCAGGTATAGGGCCATAGCCT
Source organism: Gekko japonicus (assembly GCF_001447785.1). Taxonomy (NCBI): domain Eukaryota; kingdom Metazoa; phylum Chordata; class Lepidosauria; order Squamata; family Gekkonidae; genus Gekko; species Gekko japonicus. The sequence continues at coordinate 222,129 of NW_015163636.1, read as the reverse complement.
GGGGAATCTTGATGGGGGACCTCTTCCTTGAATTTTCAGCTTGTATTTTTTTTTTAAATTGGTAAGTCCCTAGTCTTTGCACTTTAGAAGGAAAACTGGTAGAGATTATTTTTATCCAGTTGCTCAAGGAAATCTGCTTCCAGTACCCTGGGTTAAAAGGCTTCTGTCGCTAATTTTTGTATTACAAGAATTATGTATGTTGAAGCATACTAGACTACTTATATTAGATTTTTACTGCTTTTCTACTGTTTTTCACTGTTTTACAATGCCCCATCCACTGCTACCCACATCAGAAAAGAATCTGACTTTAAATACAGGAGCGAAGTTTGAAACAGGGTTCCAGCTCATTTGTCTTTAAAATTGTTAAGAAATTTCAGAATTCTTTTATAATATTGTTAAGTCCGTGCTTAACAATAATAGTCAGAGAGTGATTCAGCAAAACTCAAGTTTATTCAGCTCTTCAATCGACTTCTTCTGACACGGTACAACTCCTCATAGCCCGAACAGCTTGTCCATTTCACCCTACTCTCGAACCGAACGTAACGGATGGAAGTGTTCCTGACTCTGCGGTCCCAGAGTCGAACGAAGTGCCACTGACGGAGATGTGCCCTGAGCCTAGTCCACCTAGGAGGTCTCAGAGAACGAGAAGAGCACCTTCCTACCTAAGTGATTATGATTGTTCGTAGTTGTTTTTGCTTAGGGGGGAGGGATTTGTAATGTATTCAGATGCTGCCCTGAATGCATTAGGAGGTATGTGAATCCTCCCATAGAGAAGCCATGCAAAGCTTCAAGCTTCGGCAGGGATTCGCGCCGAAAAGTATTGTGGCCAATCAGATTTGAATGTTTGTAAGCGGGACCGCTTATGATTGGTCGTTCATGCACACAACCTGATAGGTTGGTTTAATGTACAGTAGGTGTGGCTACATTAGCCCGGAGTGTTTAAATACCGAGCAGCTGAAATGGACAAGCTGTTCGGGCTATGAGGAGTTGTACCGTGTCAGAAGAAGTCGATTGAAGAGCTGAATAAACCTGAGTTTTCTGAAATCACTCTCTGACTACTTTGTTAAGCACGGACTTAACAATTGGCGACGAGGATGGGATCCAGGAGCGGGTAGGCAGCCCCGCTGGTCCCGACCCAACGACGGACAACCAAGAGCAGCAGCTCGCCGTGGCAGAGCAGCGACAGGCACCACCAGCACCGGTGGCAGCGATCGCAGCTATGGCCAATAGCCCGAAGTTCGAGGCATTCGAACCAGCGACCGAGGACTGGGACGCCTACCTGCTGAGGTTCGGGTTCCACCTCGAAGCGAACGACATCACCACGGAGGAGAAGAAGCGAGCCACCCTCCTGAGCTCTTGTGGCAAGAGCGTGTTCGATGTCGCCAGGTCTCTGGTGGCACCAGCGGACATCGGAACAGTGCCGTTCAAAGAGCTGACGGAGAAGTTGAAGGCACACTTCTCCCCGCAACCGTCGGAGATCGCTAGCCGGCACGCGTTCTTCAAGAGGAACCAAGCGCCCAACGAGACGGTGTCCGATTTTGTAGCGGCTCTACGTAAAGCGGCCAGACCTTGTCACTTCGCCGACGTAGAGGAGGCCCTGCGAGACAGGCTGGTGTGTGGCATGCGGGACGAGCGTCTGCAGCAGCGCCTGTTCGCAAAGGCGAAATTGACCTGGGCCGACGCCTACAATGAAGCCATCGCAGCGGAGACAGCGGACAAATCGACCCGTGAGGTGCGTCAGCGTCTGGCTGCAACAGAGCTACGCGTTCACCACCAGGGGTCCGAAGGAGAGCGTGAGGGCGCGGCTGAAGACGTCTGCGCTGTGAAAGGGCCTGCGAACCAGCGGACCCAAGTGAGGACTTCGCCCACTCCTCCTTGCACCGGCTGTGGCGGCAAGCACTCCAGAGAAAGCTGCTGGACCAAGGACGTCGACTGCAGAGCATGCGGAAGGCGGGGCCACATCGCTCGTGCTTGCAGAGCGCCAAAAGTTTCAACGCCCTCAAACAAGCCCAGGAAGCAACGTTCCCGAGCCGCACAACATGAAACCAGCTGCCAGGTCGTACGATCAAGCGCACCTTCGGTCCAACGAATCGGAGGCACCGGCAAGATCAACGTGACGGTCCATCTAGACGGCGTTCCGTGTGGCATGGAGGTCGACTCGGGATCGTCGGTGACCGTAATTTCGTCCAAGTCATGGCAGCAGTTGTTCCCCACCAGGAGTCGTCGCCGGCTGAAGCCAGCAGACACACACGTGTCCGACTTCCAGGGCAAGCGTATACCTCTGGCAGGGAGGGATACGTTTGAAGTTGAGTTTAAGGGGAAGCGGGCGACCCTTTCATTGTTGGTGGCTGAGGGGGACAGAGTGAATTTGCTGGGGCTTGACTGGTTTGAACCGTTGGGAATTGCTATTTCTGGCATTAATAGTGTAACGAAGAATAAATGGGCTGTACTGTATAAGGAATTTACTGATGTGTTTGGGGGTGGCCTGGGAAAATATACGGGACCCCCAGTAGCGTTTGAACTTGATCCTGCCGTGAGGCCGGTTCGCCTCAAGTATAGGAAGGTTCCCATTCCTCTTAAGCCCAGAATCGAAGCAGAGCTGGACAAGCTCATCGAGCAGGGTGTGTTAGAGCCAGTTCCCTTCAGTCGGTGGGAGACCCCCATTGTGACCCCTGTTAAGCCGGACGGGTCAGTACGCATCTGTGCTGACTACAAATGCACCATAAATCGGGCATTGCAGCAGCACTCGTACCCAGTACCGGTAATTAGCCATGTCTTGGCATCGTTGGGGGGGGGAAAGGTCTTTGCGAAGTTCGACTTGGCCCAGGCTTACCAGCAGCTCCCCGTGACCAAGGAAGCTGCTGAAGCACAGACCATTGTGACACACAGGGGGGCGTTCAAAGTAAACAGGCTCCAATTTGGACGCCCCCCTGTGTGTCACAATGGTCTGTGCTTCAGCAGCTTCCTTGGTCACGGGAAGCTGCTGGTCAGCCTGGGCCAAGTCGAACTTCGCAAAGACTTTCCCCCCCCCCCACGATGCCAAGACATGGCTAATTACCGGTACTGGGTACGAGTGCTGTTGCAATGCCCGCTTTATGGTGCATTTGTAGTCAGCACAGATGCGTACTGACCCGTCCGGCTTAACAGGGGTTACAATGGGGGTCTCCCACCGACTGAAGGGAACTGGCTCTAACACGCCCTGCTCGATGAGCTTGTCCAGCTCTGCTTCGATTCTGGGCTTAAGAGGAATGGGAACCTTCCTATACTTGAGGCGAACCGGCCTCACGGCAGGATCAAGTTCAAACGCTACTGGGGGTCCCGTATATTTTCCCAGGCCACCCCCAAACACATCAGTAAATTCCTTATACAGTACAGCCCATTTATTCTTCGTTACACTATTAATGCCAGAAATAGCAATTCCCAACGGTTCAAACCAGTCAAGCCCCAGCAAATTCACTCTGTTCCCCTCAGCCACCAACAATGAAAGGGTCGCCCGCTTCCCCTTAAACTCAACTTCAAACGTATCCCTCCCTGCCAGAGGTATACGCTTGCCCTGGAAGTCGGACACTTGTGTGTCTGCTGGCTTCAGCCGGCGACGACTCCTGGTGGGGAACAACTGCTGCCATGACTTGGACGAAATTACGGTCACCGACGATCCCGAGTCGACCTCCATGCCACACGGAACGCCGTCTAGATGGACCGTCACGTTGATCTTGCCGGTGCCTCCGATTCGTTGGACCGAAGGTGCGCTTGATCGTACGACCTGGCAGCTGGTTTCATGTTGTGCGGCTCGGGAACGTTGCTTCCTGGGCTTGTTTGAGGGCGTTGAAACTTTTGGCGCTCTGCAAGCACGAGCGATGTGGCCCCGCCTTCCGCATGCTCTGCAGTCGACGTCCTTGGTCCAGCAGCTTTCTCTGGAGTGCTTGCCGCCACAGCCGGTGCAAGGAGGAGTGGGCGAAGTCCTCACTTGGGTCCGCTGGTTCGCAGGCCCTTTCACAGCGCAGACGTCTTCAGCCGCGCCCTCACGCTCTCCTTCGGACCCCTGGTGGTGAACGCGTAGCTCTGTTGCAGCCAGACGCTGACGCACCTCACGGGTCGATTTGTCCGCTGTCTCCGCTGCGATGGCTTCATTGTAGGCGTCGGCCCAGGTCAATTTCGCCTTTGCGAACAGGCGCTGCTGCAGACGCTCGTCCCGCATGCCACACACCAGCCTGTCTCGCAGGGCCTCCTCTACGTCGGCGAAGTTACACGGTCTGGCCGCTTTACGTAGAGCCGCTACAAAATCGGACACGGTCTCGTTGGGCGCTTGGTTCCTCTTGAAGAACGCGTGCCGGCTAGCGATCTCCGACGGTTGCGGGGAGAAGTGTGCCTTCAACTTCTCCGTCAGCTCTTTGAACGGCACTGTTCCAATGTCCGCTGGTGCCACCAGAGACCTGGCGACATCGAACACGCTCTTGCCACAAGAGCTCAGGAGGGTGGCTCGCTTCTTCTCCTCCGTGGTGATGTCGTTCGCTTTGAAGTGGAACCCGAACCTCAGCAGGTAGGCGTCCCAGTCCTCGGTCGCTGGTTCGAATGCCTCGAACTTCGGGCTATTGGCCATAGCTGCGATCGCTGCCACCGGTGCTGGTGGTGCCTGTCGCTGCTCTGCCACGGCGAGCTGCTGCTCTTGGTTGTCCGTCGTTGGGTCGGGACCAGCGGGGCTGCCTACCCGCTCCTGGATCCCATCCTCGTCGCCAATTGTTAAGTCCGTGCTTAACAATAATAGTCAGAGAGTGATTCAGCAAAACTCAAGTTTATTCAGCTCTTCAATCGACTTCTTCTGACACGGTACAACTCCTCATAGCCCGAACAGCTTGTCCATTTCAGCTGCTCGGTATTTAAACACTCCGGGCTAATGTAGCCACACCTACTGTACATTAAACCAACCTATCAGGTTGTGTGCATGAACGACCAATCATAAGCGGTCCCGCTTACATACATTCAAATCTGATTGGCCACAATACTTTTCGGCGCGAATCCCTGCCGAAGCTTGAAGCTTTGCATGGCTTCTCTATGGGAGGATTCACATACCTCCTAATGCATTCAGGGCAGCATCTGAATACATTACAAATAACCTTGAACTATTTTATTTGTGTGTTTAGAACACTCATATATATATTGTACCCAAGGCAGCTAACAAAATAAAAAGCTAAAATTTATCACAATTAAAACAGATTAAATTATATAAAAAATAAAATCGGATACCAAAATATTAAAATAACAGAGCAGAGAGGGATTTTAAAAAAGACCTACGGTAGCATTGAAAAGGTTTTGCCAGATCCTATATTTCAGAATAGCAATATTAGATATTTTCAGGTGGGTAGTTGTGTTGGTCTAAAGCAGCAAAACAAAGTTTGAGTCCAGTGGCACTTTTAATACCAACAAAGTTTTATTCTGGGTATATGCTTTCTTGTGTAATGTTAGATACTGTTAGACATTGAAAGACCAGAAGGGAGGGGAGCAGATTGATGACATCCAACCCACTGAGACAAACTTCCAAGTTTCCATATTTAAGGTCGGGTCAGATACCATTAAGATCTTTTTTCCATTTAAAAGGCAAAATTCTGATTTAATACTTGCACACTTACTCCCGTCACCCTGCTTTTTCCTTTATTGGCCATAACTGTGTCCATGACTAAGCTATGGTAACCATGGGTAATACTCACCAGGTTCCCTCTCACCCCTAGGCTGAGGCTTGCCAACTTTTGAACCACCCCTGCATATTCATATTAGTTTGATCTGCTGCAATTTGCAGGTCATGTTTAGCTCTACAGGAAGCATTTCTACACATTAAATATCTGTGAAAGGAATTTCCGGCCCACCAAGCTTTCCAGGATCTCAGTGAAGGGACTTGTTCTGTATGGCAAGATTTTATAAGCTGCTACCTGCAGAATGACCCAAGGCATAGAACCCTCATTGTTGGTATGTAAACTTGCCATGGAGCAAGAAACAGACCCAGTCAGTTCAGCAGCTCAGAGCTTAATTAGCCAGCTGTTATGTTAATCAGCTTGCTTGATTTAAGCAATGTCTGTTAGCATCCTCTTTTAAAGACTGAATTGTATATATTTGCACATCTGAAAACAAAGACTACTGTGTGGGGGGGGGGATGGAGAAAGGGGAGGGAGAGCGAGTGCTTTTTCTCCTCTAACTCAGGAGCACCCAAGGACGCTGATGGGTAATAGGTTCAGGATGGAGACAAGGAAGCTCTTCTTTACTCAACAAGAAATTAAAAATGTGGGATTTACTGCCAGAGGACAGAATGATGTCCAGGCGTGTAGAGGGCTTTAAAGCTCTATCTGTGCTGGCTAAATAGAACTTCCATATTCAGAGGCAGCAAGCCTGAAAATCAATGCTTTGGCCACTAGATGGGGCCTGGAGTTCTTCCAGAATGACAAGTAAACTCCAGAACTAGAGATCAGTTCTCCGCTGGGAAGAACCAGTAGCTTCAAGAGGGTGGACTCTGGCATTCTTTTTTCTCCCCTCCCCAAACTCCACCTTCCCCAAATCTCCAGCGATTTCCCAACCCGGAGCCAGCAACCCTCGGGTAGATCTAGGTGGGCAGCTCTGTGGTCTGAAGCCGGGGTGGCCAAACTGCAGCTGGGAGCCGCATGCGGCTATTTCACACATTCCAAATTAATGTTAATAAAAAGCAAAGTTGCATATATTTTTAATATAAACGTGTGTGTAATATTGGTTCAAGTCTTATTGCTCTCAAACATCTGACGTTTATTCTGTGTGGCTGTTACATTAAGCAAGTTTGGCCACCCCTGGTCTGAAGCAATAGAACAAAGTTTGAGTCCAGTGGCACCTTTAAGACCAACAAAGTTTTATTCAAGGTGCGAGCTTTCCTGTGCACGCGCACTTCCGCGGATACAGTGAAATGGAAGTTAACCCCGGGGTAGGATTGTCAGCTCCAAGCCTCCGTCAAGGAGAACATCTGGCCAGACTGGGGTTTTCGCTGGACAGCTGTTCGCGCCTTGCCTCTGGTCCCCCGACCTCACCCAGCTAATGATTTCCTGGGGTCGGCGGCAAAGCGCTCCTGTCTCGACAAGGCCGCTCGTGGCCTGCACTGGCCTTTGCTGCCTCCAGGGAAGCGGCGGCGGCTGCGAGAGAGCGAGCGGAGAGGCCGGCTTTTCCACCGACCCCTGCAGCTGCGGCTCCAACGCCAGCGACCCAACAGAGCTGCCAGGGATGCTCCAGTGGCCGGACAAGGCCGGGGTGGCCCTGCCCCGTTTGTCAGCCGAGAGGCCTTTTGGCACCAGCGTGGTAGGACAGGGAAAGCCAGCCCAGCGCAGAGAGCTGGAGAAAAAGAAAGTGGGGAGGAGGAGGAGGAGGAGGAGCCGCAGAGGCGGGAAAGGAGGCGGAGCTGATCCTGCGGCCGCCGCCGGGTAAAAGGAGGCGGGGACCGGGGGAGGGGACTGCGGCCGCCGGGAAGGAGGGAGCTGCTCGGGGGGAGCAGTTGCAGGCCGTGGTCTGCGGTACGCGCCAGCTTCGGGGGGCGTGAAAGTGTCTTTCTCCCCATTAGCGCCCCCCCTCCCCCCTGCACCGGCCCAGCGGATTCCTGCCTCGCTGCGCCGGCGCGGGTCCCTGAGCTTGGAGAGGAGGCTTAGGGGGGGACGTGTCGGCGGTGCGTCCGTTTGCCGCGGGAAAGCAAACCCCGGGGGAGGAGGGGCCGCTCACTGACCCTGGAAATGACACCGAGGAATAGGAGTCTCACCCCACTATCTCCCCCCCCCCCAAAAAAAGACCCCCCCACTAACTGCGGGCGCAGCGTCCGATGCTGCTGTAGCCTTGAAAAAAAACGAACAACAACAACACTGTAGCCTTGCAGCATGCGGAGCCTTAAAGTGGCGTTTACAAAACGGGTCGTATTTCGTGGGGCTGCTTCGTGTGTCGGCGTTAATTTAAGGGCGATCCATTTGGAAGCAAAACTGCCCGCTCGCCTGTCGGGTGACTCTCGGTTCAGGCTGGCCTCATCTTTATCTCTCTCTCCCCCTCCCTGCTTCTTTGTCCCCTCGTGACAGGCCGCCACCCCACCGTCACCCTGGCGCTGCGTTGCTTGGACGGCGTGTTCCTCTCCCCCACGGAGAATGACTTCGTCAACAAGATCCTGGAAGAACTGGACCACTTTCTGCTTCAGAACCAGCTGGAGAAGTAAGAGCCCGTACAGCCGCTGGGGAAGGATGCTTGCCCCCTGGGTAGGCTTGTAAGAAGGTGGCCGCCCAGAAAAGGCGGGGGGGGGGGGGGGGGCAGGCGGGAATCTAAGGGAGGAATCCTGGACATTTCTTCACTTTTCAGCTGATCTTGGTAAATTTGTAGAAATGTTCGTGTGGATATCTAGTAGTTTATTTCCTTGGACTTTCAGAAAGTGACTTTTCTTAATGTGGAAGAGGAGATGTGGTGTTGGGTGCATTTGAACATGTGCTGCTTGAGATATCTGGAGCCCCTGCCCACCTTTTCACTATGAATCTGTTACGTTTATCTTTGCTTATTTTACTAGTACTTGTCAGTTAACTATCCCAGCTCTTCCTTGATCTCAGTCAGGGAGAAAGGACTTGGATGGGGCTGTAAGTAAACACATGAAGTTGGACCCCTGGCCAACCTTCTCCAGGAGAACTTCAGAGTTCTCAGCTGTCGGGTCTTGGCTTGTACATGGCCATTTCTATTATTATATATATTTTATTTTATAAAACAAGATACTGTATAAAAGGGATACAAGAGGAAATAAGGGTTATCCAACATTATAGATAACTAAGATTATCCATTACAGGGTAAATACAGCAGAAAGTATTTCTCCTTCAAACATTTTAAATTTAAAAGTTCATAACTTGATCTGTTTTGCAGCTGTAGTATTAATTTCATCATTACTGTGTGTTCTGTGTTAGATATTTTATCATTTCTCCATACTAGCGAAAGCTTTTAATATACTAAAGTTTAATGAAAAATCTTTTATATATCTCACAGTAAAAGATAAAGGATATTTTTGTTCCAAATTCACTTCCTTATAAGTTTATTCAAAACTTTTTAAATTCTACTTCTACATTATAATATTTATATGCATTGAAATGCTTTTTTACATGCTCACCACATATGTTAAAAGGTTCCATCTATATCTTGAGATTTCGGACATTTTACTTTGTAGTTTTTATCTCTTTTCTCAATATCCTTTGGAGTAATATACCATCTATATATATAAAAGAAAGTCCCCTCACCATAAAATCAACGCCCAGGCCAAACCACTTGACCTAGAAACACAAAATTCAGTGGTGGCACGGCATATTTGGAATGCCCTTCCTCTTGAGGCTCACTTGGCACCTGCCTTACTGTCTTTTTAGTGGTTTTATTATCTGCTTCTCATCTGTTTGATGGGTATCTTTTTGGGGGTATTTCTGTATTTTTGTGTGTGCACATGGGACAACCATGGTTCCAGCTTGCATTATCGCCTGACTCTTATGCTCTCTTAAAACATTACAATCTGACTAGATTTATTGATATATCGCATCTTAAATAAATATCTTAAACAAATCGACCCGGTATGCTAAACTCTCTGGTACATTGCACTGGTTCCAATATCTCCAATTAGCTCATTTGTTACGTACTCCGACTATCGAGAAAGAACTGATGCGACCTCTGACGAAATTTGAAGTTCTGTTAAAGGAGCCATGATCTTCTTATAAACATCTTATCACTATTTTATACTCACTGATCATGGAACCCTCCATCATACACTATGTATTGGCAGAAGGACTGTACAAAGGTATTTACTCCCTCGACTTGGCGATCCCTCTGGCAATCCATGTTGGTTAGATCTAAACGTATTACCGTTAGAACAGTGTCCTTTAAACTCACAACTAGGTGGAACCTTATGCCACAAAAATTGCATCATATACAATCATCTCTATCACCCTTATGCTGGTTGTGGGGAAATAGGTTCTTATCGACATTGTCGGTGGGATTGCAAATATATACACACATTTTGCCAGGAAATAATCCACCACATTTCTGATACCACAATATACAACATGCCTTTTGATCCAGAATCATTACTACTGGATGCTTGGCAACTTAATCTTCCTCTCCCACCACACAACTCATTGTTTTCTTGTGCACAGCAGCCAGATTTGTTATAGCCAGATCTTGGAATAATAATACACATCTCCCCATCTCTGAATGGATAAAGAAACGATGTGAATTTTGCCTTATGGATAAACTTCCTGATGCTATCTTTTCTAAGACTACAGACTTTACTGATTCCAATTTTACTTCAACTTGGTTTCCTTTCTTGGAATATTTATCTACCAAAGATGATTACACTTCAGTCTTAGATACAATAACGATGGTTTATTAAAGTGTTATTCATACTGTTTACAGGTGTTGGTTCTTCTCATGATGTATTCTTTTTATTCAAACATTTGTATTCTCACTACTGCTGTTATTAATGTAATGGTTACATATATTGTTTTATATGTTATTGTATCTTATTGGCAATAAAGTTAAAATTTATTTTAAAAGTCATGGTGACTGACCCCTATTGGGGGCCTGGAGGATATTCTGACAGGTGGCTGAGTAAAGCCTGCCCCCACCTCCCAACTCCTGGTATTCCAGGGAGGTCTCCCATCCAGGTACTTGGCAGAGTTGACCCTGCTAGCTTCTGAGATCTAGAAAGATCAGGCTTGCCTGGGCTATCCAGGTTAGGGCGATGGGTATCTTTTAGGGTGCTCTGTAGGTTTTTCCCCCTCCTGTTTTTATGCCCCTGGTTTGTTATTACACGGATAACTTATGTTGTTTTTATGGTAATGTTTTATTTTTGATTGTCCTTGAGCAGGTCTCTGAAAAGGCAGTGTATAAATTTCCCAAATAAAGAAATGATACAAATGATAAATAGGGGTAAGACTTTGTGATAACCCAAGCAGGACTTATGATTCTGTTGCTTAATGCTAACTGGTGTGATGCCTTCTCTCCCCCCCCCCCCCCCCCGCAGAGTGCTCTTGTTTCCTCCCTTGTCCAGTCGCCTCAGGTATCTGATCCACAGGACTGTGGACGATGTCGACCTCCTGAGCAGCTTTTCTGTTGGGGAAGGATGGAGAAGGAGGACCGTGGTCTGTCACTCGGCGATAAGGTTGGAGTTCCACACGTAACAGCTCCTTAGTGCATTTTGGATGGATTGTAGGCAAGCATGCACGGAAGAAGCAGAACTTACCTGCCTCCTCCTGTTAATTGCAGCCAAAAATTAGCTGCTAATAGGAGAAAGTAGAATAAACAGAGAGAAGATGTTGGCTGGCAAGGTGGCCAGAAATACCAGGTGTCATCAGGAGGTCCAGCAGTAGGGCCGGGACACTAGAAGCCCTCCCACTGTTGCCCCCCCCAGCACCAAAAATACAGAACATCACTTGCCCGAGACCGAGAGTTCCTATCTATACCTTATGGCTAATAGCAACTGATGGATCTCTGCTCCATATGTTTATCTAATTCCCTCTTGAAGCCATCCATGGTTGTAGCTGCCACCACCTCCTGAGGCAGTGAATTCCATGTGTTAATCATTCTTTGGGTGAAGAAGTACTTCCTTTTATCTGTTCTAACCCAACTGCTCAGCAATTTCATTGAGTGCCCACGAGTGCCCATGAGTTCTAGTGTGTGTGTGTGTGCATATGCGTGCACCTGGAAGTCATGGCGACCTCTGGTGACTGACCCCTACTGGGGGCCTGGAGGATATTCAGAGAGGTGGCTGAATAAAGCCTGCCCCTATCTCCCACCTCTGGTATTTCAAGGAGGTCTCCCATCCAAGTACTTGCCAGAGTCGACCCTGCTTAGCTTCTGAGGTCTGATGAGATCTGGTTTGCCAGGGCTATCCAGGTCAGGGCGAGTGGGGATGGGACTTCTGAAAGTCAACTCATGTCTTTGCCCCCAGCTGCCTCCAGATGGGAGTGTGGAAATGCCACAGCAATAACAGAAGGCAACATGGGAGTGGCGGGAGCCGTGTCCACTTTTTGTTCCACATGCCCCTCCATATTTCTCCCCCTTGTGCCTGCCCAGATGTGCAGCTGGATTCGAGTCCAGTAGCACCATAGAGACCAACAAGATTTTCAGGGTATGAACTCTTGAGAGTTAGCTCTCCCTTTGTCAGATGCAAAGAGATGTTGTATAGCAAATCTGCCTCCTGCTTAGTCATAGCCTAAAGTGGCTTGTTGGTGTAATGGGAACTGGAACATAACCAGCCTTAAATGTAGGGGCTGTGGCCCAGTTTCAATCTCCGGCATCTTCAGTTGGAGGATTAGGTAGTAGGTGATGTGAAAGACCACTGCCTGGGACCCTAGAGAGCTACCGCCAGTCTGAGTAGACAATATCGCCCTTGATGGTCTGATTCAGTATAAGGCCACTTCATGTGTTCAGTGGCAGTTTTGCTAGAGCCCCTGTGACCTGGAAATATCCTTTCTTCACTTTCTCTTTTTGGACCAAGTTGTCTGTAACACTACAGTGTGGCTGTGCAGAGAAATAGGGAAAAGCCCTTTAGAGGACTAAAACTGTCCCATGCTATTTTGAAAGCAGAACTTAGCTTTCTCCCCAAATTGGTGGTTATGAATGTCCAGATAGATATACACCTGCAACCAGCCCACAGTACCCCTTTAAACCAGAGAAAGACAAGTTTTGTTATTCTCCAGATTAAAGGGAAAAGCCCTGGGAATGCTATGAGTTATGCTCAAAATGGGTGGGATGTCATGTGGACATTTCCCTTAAATCTTCCCATGTTCCATGCAGGGGAAAATCCTTGTATGGAAGCAGACCTTTTCTCAGGCTTGCATTAGATGTTGTGCAAAATCATGATTTAATTAAACTAACTATGGTTGGTGTGGTTGTTTTGAATGCAGGCCATTCCACTGACTATTGTTGGTTACGGTTCATCAAGATAGGATCTGAAATTGGTCTATTAAACATGATTAGTGTGATGGCTTTAGATGCTGTCTGAATGCAGAACTCCTGGTGCCTTCCCCAAACATTTACCGGACTTGTGACCAGTTTGGTTCGGCTATTCCGGACCAGCCATTTAAACCTAACAGCTGAGTATCACGGCTGGCTGGCAGCCATTTAAACATAACTGACTGGCAGACCCACCAAGCTATTATGATTAAACAAGGAGTGGACCCGCGATACTCGTGGGAGGGAGCAGAGGAAGCAGCAGGAGGAGGTAAGTACCCCCCCATCCCGCTGTTTCCCCGTGTCCTCCACCCCCTTGCCTTCCCCCCTTGCCCCTCCCCCCCGCGCCTGGCTCCGAACCGAGGCCCGGGAGGCTGCAGCCGCCCAGGCCTCACTGTTCCCCCCCACACACCTGGCTCCATAGCGAGGCCTCGGGAGGCTGCAGCCACCCGGGCCTCACTGTTCCCCCCCTCGCCTGGCTCCGTAGCGAGCCCTTGAGAGGCTGCAGCCGCCTGCCCCTCGCCGCTCTGGGCCCCCTCCCTGCTCGCCGCTTCCCTCCCAAGCGGCGGCGGCAGCTTTTTCTCCCCCCTCCCCTGGCTCTGAGCCCCCCTCCCGGCTCACCGCTTCCCTCCCAAGCGGCGGCAGCGGCAGCCTCGGTCGCAGAGCGTTCCCTGCGCATGCGCAGGGGACGCTCTTTGAGTTTCGGGGGGATTTAAACATCCCCCCGATTCTTTTTTCAACATTTAGGATTTTTGTGCACACGTGGGGACTGCCCCACGTGTGCACAAACCTCTCCCTGCCCCCCAAGTGCCCCCGAAGTGCGGATTTAGATATCCGCACAGAGGGGGCCACTTCACTATTAGATATATAGATGGCTGTGAGCCAACAAACCCTCCGGTTTTCCTCCCCCTCCTTCAAAGCGGGGGAAGTGAAACTGACAGGTTAAATGGGTGTCAGCGTCTCCCCTTTCTCCTGGGCAGCCAGGGGAAGAGGGAACCGAACTTGCCAGACTGGCTCAGTTTAAGTGGGGCCCTTTTGGGTTGGTTTCGAACTGCTTTTTTGGGGTTCATGTCCATGCCTATTTGAAATCAGTTCACCATGTGAAACTTGCCACTTGAAAACTAATTTTCTCTCTTGTGTGTGGGAGTTCTACTATTGCCATGAGGAAGCTGTTTGGACGGTGCCTTTACTTGCAAAACTGAAGTGGTACAGTCTCCTTAAAAGGACTGTACCACCTCATAATGACATGTGTGAGTCAGCTGCCTGTGGGGGGGCAGAGAGAGTGAATGAGTGGGTGACTAGAAGATAAAATGGAAATCAGAAGTATTTGACTTACACCCTGACCTGGATAGCCCCAGCAAGTGTGTGTGTAGAGAGAGAGAGCATGCTTTTCAGGGCACTATCTCTGTAGTCATGTTGCTTAATTATCTGTTGCTTAAACCATTTCACACTTGGGAGTAAGTAAATTTTTCTGAGTAAACGTTTGTATGGTCAGGCTACATGGGGATATAATAAATAGTAAAGTTCTTCAACTTTCTGCATTTGTTGCCAGAAAGTGAGCAGCATTTACCTGGGAGTTTGCACACTGCCAATGCATGACCTCCCTTTGTTTCTTATGGCTAGGCTGCCGGATGACCCAGATGATCAAGACGGCTCCTGTGGCAATGCCTCAAAGTCGAGTCACCCTCCCCACTCGAGAGGCAGAGGATGCAGATCCGGAGGAGGGTCACGTCGCATGGAAGCTCAGGCCAACGGCGCTCAAACTCGCAGAGGAAATGGCAGGGGCAGGAGACAGCCCCGGAGGAAGCCAGATAGAGCTTTGTATGTCCCCAGAGCGATGCGCAAGAAGCCTGAGGGCTTGACAAAGGACAGCCCTGAACTATTTGGAGCAGAGTCGCATGGCTTTGGGTTGAATGAAAACAGAATGTCAAGCATGGTCTGTGGCTGTGAAGGAGCTACAGATACTGGTGCATTTCCTGGCAATGTTGGCCCTGATGTGGAATATCCAGAAGCTCAAAACCCCAGGGAGATGTATACTAATAATCTGGAGTCTGGTAGTAAAAGTAGTGAAGACCCTATGGGGTATCTGGGTTCTCCTTCGTTGGAAGATCTGTCAGAACAGGAAGGCCAAAATAAAATGAAGCATATCACCTTGGAACAGGAGAGTAGTCCAAACCTGGTCCTTTCAGAAAACCAGAGTACAGATGGTGCAGATACTGTGATATTAGAGAGTTTGGAAACATCAACCTTGCTAGAAGAACCAAAGGCCAGGAATTTTGATGCAGCACTTCTCAAAGAAAGCGGACCACTGCCTTTAGTAGAAGACCAGAACAAAAGTGCTTCAGATGGTATCGCACTGGAATTGAGCAAAAATCTGACATCCCTGGAGAACCATGGAAAAGACCATCAGGATTCCATTCTGTCAGAAAGCAGCGTGTCCCCGTCCCTACTTGAAGACCACGAGGATCAGATTACAGGTGATATCTTGTTGAAGCACACCAATGATCTTTTACTTCTGGAAAATAAGAATGATTGTACATGTGCCAGTGAAGTGGAGTGTAGCAAGGTACAACCCTTGTTGAAAGACATCACTGTGGATGCTGGCGCATCTCAACATGACCCAGAAATGACAGCACAGGAGACCCAGGATAAGAACTGTGTTGATGTATCCCTATTGAAATGTAGCCAAACTGAGCCTTGTGAAGTCACCCAAGATCCAAGTACCACATGTGCCTCTGTTTTGGGACAGGCATCAGTTACGTCTCCTGTTCTGGAACACAGTATAAAGTCATTTGTCTTGGACCCTGAGGCCCTACCTTTTATAAATACATCTGTATCCTACAACGGCAAAAACAGTCTGTTACTTGAAGACCAGGAGAGACATGGTGTAGACCTGGAGGGTAGCAAGCTGCCTGGGCTCGAACTGTCCGCAGGAGATGGAAGTGTGGGAACCTCTGCAGTGGATGAAAAGGACAGTGTCTTTGAAGATGACTGTGGAGCTGAACTCCTTCAAGAGGTAATGGTTGGACTTTTTTCAGAGCCTCTTTAGCCCTGATTACTAGGAGGTTCTTCTATATGTTGTATAAAAACGACTGTTCACAGGTGGGTTTTTTTGGCCTTGAGTTACAGACGATACATTCTCCTTGTGTGCAGAAGATGTGCCTAAGCTGGAAGCCAGACATGACCCCCATCTCACGTGGAAGCAGGACAGGAGAGGCTCTTTTGTCCTGGTCCCCCATTTAGTCCTTCCATAGAAGTTGATGGCTCCATTCATGTGTGAAGCGCTTATGGGGGTTGTAATTGAGAGGACTGTTGAAGAGGAAGCAAAGCATTTGCTTCTCCCCTGAGATATTTGTAGGTCTTCTCCCAATAATTCTTAGTTATCCTTGACTTGCTTTGATATTTCAAAAAGGCACCGATGTTGCAATTATAGTAACGTGTACTTATTTACATCAGTAGGTTAAAACACATCCCCAGTAGTTAAAATTGAGGAAAGAAATGTCCAGTCCAACATGTTGGAGAGAAGGTCTTGTGTGAATCAAGCCTGTATAACTGAGGAATGGCTTTTACTATTGGTGGAGTTAGATTGTATTAGCTGTGCCTAGACTGTATCACCTGGGCTCCAAGTGTCTGTCTGTGTATGTGTGTGGGAGAGAGAGAAGGTGGTTCATCATTGATCTTCTCTGCAGTCCCACATGGGGACTGTGCATGAACAGGCCTGCCATCGGATAGGTCTTTACAGCTAAAAGCCTCCGGGGGCGCTATGCACCGGAGTCAGAAGCTTGTTTCCGCCTAGGGACCACGTGCTTCTGCACAGCAGCACCCCCTTTACCCTCATTTCCTCTTTAGCTGCTGAAGGAGAAGGTCATGGTCTTGGAGTCTCCAGCTACAGGAATTAGCTCCCTAGGGGATGCGTTTCAGCTGCATTGGCAGCGAGCCCTGTTTTACGAGTTTCCTCCATTCCCGCTCTTATCAGGGTAAAGGAGAAAGCCAGGAGGGAGAGATCACACATGATTCTGGTAGCTCCCTTTGGGCCTTGTCAAATATGGTTTCTGGTCCTTATGGAGATCTCCAGGGGCCAGTTCCTTCTCCTACCAGATTGACTAGATTTAATCAGCATCAGCCAGGTGTTTCATCACGATCAGGCTTGGCAGCTTGGAGGTTTCAGACAGAGACCTAATTTTTTCTAAGGTTAATGATGTTCTCCTGCAGTCACGCAAGCCCAACACTAGGAGGAAATATGTATAAGTGGAGGCCATTTTCCATCTGGTGTAGTGAGAAGGACGTGTCGCCAAGGGGTGCTCTGTTGCAGGTTATATTTGATTATTTATTACACCTGAAAACTAAGGGCTTTTTCTTCTTTAAAGGTTCACCTGGCTGCTCTCTCTTGCTGTCACAGAGGAATTGAGGGAGGATCAGTTTTCTCCCATCATTTGTCTAAGACGTTTCTCAAGGGGTTGAGTAATCTCTGCCCACCCCAAGATCCTTTGGTGCCCCAGTGGTCTCTATCTGTTGTCCTAGCACAGTTAATGCTCGAGCCTTTTGAACCTCTTGCTGCCTGTTCTTTGACAGAGTGTTCTATAAAGGTGTGTTTCTTAGTGGATGTTACCTCAGCCAGGAGGGCGAGTGAGCTAGCAGCCCTGCAGGTAGATCCCTTGTTTTTAATACCTTTCGATTTATTAATTGCTTTCCCCACAAGTGGGCTCAAAGTGATTTACAGTTACACTTTAGACAGGGGACGAACAATGTTTCATAGGGGATAGGAAAGACAACATATAATTCATTTTAATTGCACACGCCGTAACTGCATGGTGGAAACGTCTCTGGCTTGGATCAGTCATGTCCCGAACGGCTGCGTCGACCGGCTTGATGACGTTTTGAAGGTCTTTCCTGAAAGGGTAATCTTCCTAAGGTAGTTTTTAGATTCCATTCATCCCAAGATATTGTTTTACCTGTATCTTTTCCTGTGCCAAACTCTGAGAATGAGCACTTGTTGCATTCTTTAGATGTTAGGAGGGCATTATTATTTTTACCTCAAGAGAACCCTGGAGGAGTTTCGCAGGGATAGAGCCCTGTTTGTTTTAGTGGCCCTAAGAGAAGTAGGATCGCATCATCTCAGCCCCTGTCCCGATGGATTGTCAGGGCCATTGGGGAGTGTTATTAAAAGGCCAGATGACTATGTCCGTCGAACATTCATGCCCATTCCACTAGGGCAGTGGCTGCTTCTGCATTTTTCCTGGATGGAGTGTCTTTGTCAGTGATCTGCAGAGCTGCCACCTGGTCATCAGCAGACATGTTTGCACGTCACTACACTTTGGATCTGCAGGTGAGGCATAAGTGGGCAAGGCAGTTCTTCATTCACTGTTCAGGTGAGGAGAGCATGCCCCATCACCTAGAGAGTAGCTTGCTAGAATCCTCATGTGAGACTGCACAGAAAATTGATGATGAAACCAAAGTTTTGCTTACCTGTAACTGTTGTTCATCAAGTATCTTCTGTGCAGGCACATATATCCTCCCTCCTGCCCCGCTGCATGCTCTGGCTTCAGCGGTGCTAGAGGTACTGAGGGTGTGTGTGTGTGGGGTGCTGCTGTGCAGGTCCCTGGCAGGGAAGAAGCTTCTGGCCCCAGTGCGCAGCACCCACTGGAGGTTTTTAGCTGTAAAGACCTATCTGATGGCAGGCCTGCTCGTGTGCAGTTCCCATGTATGCCTGCACAGAAGTGACTCGATGAACAATAGTTACAGATAAGTGCAGGGACGTTTTTTCTGCTTTTGCAATTTGAAGTGGTGCATTTCAGGAAAAGCCTTTATGTTTGATTTTGCTGAATGTTGTGTGATCCAGATATCACTGGGCATGGCTCTATTGTAATCATTTATCTCCTGGATTTTCCTATCCTGACAGGGAAATGATTACAGTGATTACAGTAGCATAATCACAAACATGGGGATGTCACGTGCATGCAAAGGAATGCTTCTTGTTCTTATGTAGGTACTAATATTACCTTCTGCTGCCAATCTCTATCTCTTCCAGATCAGAAATTATCTGACCATAAAGGACATAAGCATTGAGAAAATCCAGTTTGATTGCACCAGCTATGGGGAAGCACAGATCAACGAGGGAGAGTTTGGACATGTGTTGGAGATCTATGATTTTTCGCCTTCGCTAAAGACTGAGCACCTTTTGGAGGCCTTTGCAGAGTTCCAGTAAGAAACCTGCTCAAAGCTTTCTTGTTTTGCTAGGGCTGGCTCAAGACAGTTGGTACCTGGGGCAGAGCTTCCAGATCCCTTGCAAATAATATTTTTTAATTTGCTTCATTTATACCACGCCTTTTCTCCCCTACATGGAACCAATGTGGCTTAGATTGTTCTCCTTTTGATTCACATGGGTTGATCCCGGCGAGGTAGGTTAGGCTGAGAGTGTGTGACTGGCCCAAGGTTACCCCACTAGCTTCCATGGCAGAGCAGAGCAGGGATTTAAACCTGGGTGCCTCAGATGCTAGTCTGACACTCTAACCACTACAACCATGTTGGCTCTCCATTTCATAAATTATATACAGTAAAAGTTTTGTTATATGGCATTTGATTATCCAGAATGTTCAGTTAACTGGTATCACCCATAGGGCCAGCTCCCCCCCCCCCAAGCCGATAGACCCTTGGGTCTTTGGACATGTGTAGTACGGGTCCCTCCTTGAGCAGCTCTGGCTGTTGTTTGGCTCCTGACAGCTGGCGCGGCCAGATGACATCATCCTCAGGTGTCCTCTCCTCCAGCTTGCTTTGAGCTGTTGGGAACCAGCTGTCTGTGGACGGCCAGTTTACTTGTCTGCTTGCTGCACAGGATCTCAAAAGGCTACATTGTGAGATCTCACAGGACATTTTGGGAGTTGTTTGGCAAGGTGAGACAGCATTGCAGGGGTTTCCATGCCTAGGTTGATGTCAGCTGGCAGTGGGAGTGGGTGGGATTTGATAAGGTAAAAAATGGGAAGAAGGGAAAGGGAGAAACCAAGTAACCAGGAAGAAGGAAGGAAAGCTGAAAGAGAAGAAGAGGGAATGGGAAGAGAAGAGAGAGGTTGTGTAGCTGCCAGAGGAAGGAAAGAGGAAATAGTGTGGGGAGGGAAATACGGGGCAGCAGGAGTGAGATTCCCCTTGTGAGTTCCTGAGTCCTTGTGTACAGTTAGCAACCAACAATTGCTGTGATTGTCACCTGAGATGGATGGTGCCTCACTGCTTTTATGGCAGGGCCCGTCAGGTGTTTTGGTCTTGTTGCTTTATTTCAAGACCTTGCTGTCCATTAATATCAGTCGAGATGGGTTCCTTTTGAGAGAACATCAAATCTGTTTCAATCACTGGCCAGTAATGGCCCAGTTTCAGCTAAAGTTTGTTACACCTGCCCCATTAAGAGCCATGGTGCTTGAAACTGCCTTCATGAGAAATATTACCTGTGGTGTTTTAGCTTCTACTAACCACTGTGATCCTTCTGTCTTTTCCCCCCAGAGAGAGTGGCTTTAAAGTGCAGTGGGTTGATGACACTCATGCCCTTGGCATTTTCTCCAGTTTGGTGGCAGGTAATGTGGCACACGTGTCTCTTTCTCTCCCTCTCTCTCATTTTTTGCATGAGTGACTGTGTTCCTGCTAACTATGCTTGCTCTACTGTCCCGCTAAGGAGAGTCTCGAGCTTTTCCCAGTCCGTGTTGCGTTTGCAAGGGCACATTGCCTTTGCCGTTGCAGACATCTCCGTGTTGAGAATCCTGAATGTTTCCCACAAATAAAGCTGTGGATGCTGTCAGTTGTTTATCTTCCCCTATGTGGCTAATTTTTCTCAAAAATTTGCGCGCAGGGAGAGTCACTGTGAAGAGAGAGAAGGGGAGATAAACCGTGGAGGAGGGCAAATAAGACTTATTGTTGCATGGGTTTAACAGTGCAGTCCAAAGTGGCTTTTGTTGTTCAGTCGCACAGTTGAGTCCGACTCTTTCCTAAGTCCGTTGAAGTTGAGGTGCTTAGAAGGGTGTACGTCTGGTTGGGATTGTGCTTTTAGAGGGCCACGACCAATGTTCCCTCTAAGCTGTGGAGTCTTGTGAGCGAAAATTGTACTTTGTGAGCAAGCAATCTGGCTACTGCATAAAGTAGTTTGCTCTAGAGCCATCCTCCCTGAGCGAAGACAAAAATGTGTGAGCCGGAGGCTAAAAAACTGTGAGCTAGCTCACACTAACTCAGCTTAGAGGGAACAGTGGCCACGTCCCACTTCATCAGATGCAGAAAAGGTTGACCCTAGTTGACAGTTGACACAGTACATTTGTACATCTCTTGGCATCACTGTTTCTATTAGGCAATGGCACAGAGGCTGGCCACAGCATGGAACCAGCAAAACAAGGAACGGGTATCTTCCTATTTGGGGGTGTCTTCACATATGCAGAAAAAACTGACATTGTAAACTTGTCGAGGAGTAAATATCCTCCGGGACAACAGAAGGTGGGGAGAAGTTGAGAGCTGAAGAGGAGAAAGAAGCAGGGAGGTATTAGCCTGCTCAGGTCCTGGAGTGCTTATGGAACTGGGAGAGGTGGATTTTGAGTGAGGTGGCATTTCTGAATGGTTCTGCCTTTCAACAGTCAGAGCTCTAGCACAGTGAAGCCGGGTTCTGGGAGCTGCCATATCTGCCTGACCTGATTTGACTTCCTGTTTGCTGGTAGGCCAGGGGGTGTCTCATGCAGGTAGTGATAGAATTATCCAGTACGTAGATTTTGAAGATTTTGTTTATGTACTTTATTCATGCCTTGCCTTTCTTCCTAATGGGGATGCAAAGCAGCTTACGTTGTTCTTCTCCGTCTTATTGTAACAACAATCCTGTGAGGTAGATTAGGCTGGGAGTACGTGACTGGCACAAGGTCAGAGTGGGGTTTCGAAGCTGGGTCTCGCAGTTCCCAGTCCAGCACTTTAACCATGACACTACACTAGCTCATTGTTTTGGGTAGACCCTCAGTGGGTTGGATCTAGGGTAGCGTTTCCGCAGGGCCCAACTTCTGCAGCTGCCCCTTCTGCGGTAGCCCAGAATGCCTTTCTGGAATCCTGCTCTCGGGAACTGCCTGGATCCAGTTTATTGGGTCTGCAAAACTTGTGAACTGTCATAATAGGTGAGGTTCAGTCCCTCAGGACATCTATTCAAATCTGTCTGGGGGCTTGAATCCTGGTTCTTCATGTAACAAGGTATATGAATGCTACGTATTCTATCGGACGGGGTCCACAGCTTGGGGACAGACCTGTACATATAAAGCTTGTGCTTTTAGTGCAGTCCCTAGCATTTTCTTGGCCTGTCTCTCATAGCATGAATGGGAAATACCTTTGCACTTCAGAAAGCCACTGCCGATCAGATTAGCCAGTACTGGTGTGAATGGACCAATGGTCTGACTCTCTTTACAAGGCAGCTTCATGTGTTCTTAGAGGGATGAGCTCATACACATTAAGGTAAACACTGTCTCTGTTCTGTCACTTGCAGCTGTCTGAAAGAAGCTGCGACAGACATTGTTGCCTATGGTTCATGCATTCATTCCACTAGCCTCTCCGCTGGTTGCTTTTTATAATGCTTTGAAACCTGCAAAAACCCTATGACAGCTGGAAAAAATGTGTCAGTGAGAAATGGTGCACCTCTCATACCACTTGTCAGCTCACATGTGTTCTGTTGTATCTAGCCATGTTTCTTTTCACAGTGCTGTAATTTAATTAACCTAGTCTGCATAAGGTTTGCAATTCAAATGGGACTGCTCACTGGGGCAAGAATCGCAATTACCCAGCAACTAAATACTACTGGTTTAAGTGCTATTTATTTACTTTAAACATTTTTAGCCAGTTTTTGACCAAACAAACTCTCTGAGACCCAAAGTGGTGATGCAAATATGTGAATTCTCCAGAACAGAAATGCTTCCTAGGTGTAGGCCGTCTTCTGCAATAGCAGTTGTGCTGTTTTGCAGGGTGGGGGGAGTTTGGATTCTTTCTGCAACAAGGGGTGACAAATAACTGTATGGTTTTTTAATTTAAATAACTTTTTTTTGGCACTGAAGCAATTGAGTGGATGAGGTCTGAATTCTCACTTTGGAACAGTAGGTATCATTAGGATGCTGCTGGGATGTTTGGATAGGAGAAATGACACCTGAAGGGATTGGGGCCAATTATAGTCTTCTTTGAACTGGCTTTATCCTTGCATCAATGCTGTGAGAGGGTCTAGGGTGGCAGTGGCCTGTCAATTCTTAAACAGTGAAATATCATAAATGGTATTATGATATCAAAAGTACATAATAAATAATTAGAAATGAATGCAAATATCCAGATTCAAAAAGGCCAGTTTTAAGTCCATACGTCCATAAATGTCAAGTCCATAAATACTGATGAAGATTTCTGGATAAGTCATCTATTTCAGTTGCCTTCTTCAGAGACGGACTGTAGTTGATATTTCAGTTCTCCAGTGACAGTTTCAAATACTATCAAGGTTCAAGTTGCGGAAGAAACAATTTTCAAGGTGAACTACCAATCACATTTTCAAAGGAAGTACAGTCTCCTTTGGATAATAGCAAGAGTTGAGGATAACTACAGTCCATCTCTGAAGAAGGCAATTGAAATGGAAGACTCATCCAGAACCTTCAACAGTATTTATGGACTTAACATTTATGGACTTAAGGGACTTACAATTGGACTCTTTGAATCTGGATATTTGTATTCATTTCTAATGATTATATATTTTTGATATGATAATACCATTTATGATATTTCACTGTTTAAGAATTGACAATATGCAAAGATATATTTGTATAATTTTTATTAGCTTTTATTGCCAGTCTTTTTCACACTTGGTATTTATGTCTTTAGACTGTGACTCTTCCTTTAGCTCAGTGGCTTGCTGAAGTCACCTACTGAGTGCATATTTATAAAAAATGCAACCTCATAATAATATGTTCTCTTGGCAGCATCTCAAGCAATGGAACAGAGTTACACATCCTTAAAGATACGCCCTCTAATCCATGCTACAAGACAGACAAAAATCAAGGCACTTCAGCGGCCAAGTAAGAAATGTAGCATTTATTTTTGACGCAAGTTGTCTTCTGTTCCAGAATCACTGAATAGCAAGCTGGCATCTTCCGGATGGGAAGGTGGCAATTTTTTATGCAGCTGGAGGGCTTGTTGGTGAAAGCAAGGAAAAAGGCCCCCTGGAAATAGAAATTGATTCTGGATATCACTGGCCTCTTCAGAATACGTCTCAGAATAGCCAGAGATGAAGACGTAGTGAAGGATCCAGTTTGGGATCTTGGCAAGACTCAAATTCAGGAAGTGCTTCTCCTGTGCAGACAGGAGTTGCCCACTGTCTGGTTAGAATACTGATGGGCTCTCAGGATTCTGCAGCACGCTATTTTAGCCTGCAGCTGGGAGATCAAAATTCTATTTTTTTTTTTTTTTTTTTTAAAAACCCAAATGTTTAGCACCTGGTTGCATATTGCTCTGATTACATAATAACCAGGAGCTGATGGTTGAGAATTCTGAAGCACTGCTGGAACTAGACAGAAAAAAAGAAAACACGTGGGTGGGATCATAGGCAACCTGGACCACCATTGTCCCTGCTAACCCCTGGTTGTCATATTAAGCAGCTAGTTGTGCTTGTTCCTTCCCATTGGTTCCTCTTGCTTCACCTCCTACCCTTAGGGGAAAGATGGGTAAGAGGAGAAAAGGGGGCCAGGGGGCTTCTGTTTCTCTCTAGAGGGTCTTTCTGCACAGCAGTTTCTCCCTCTGACCTTGCTGCTCGTGATGGTGCTTTCTATTTGTTGTCTTTCTGTGCTTTCACTTGTGTTTCTCTGTGCTTGCTTAAACCACCTTTGATCTGATTTGGGAAAGCACAAGGAAAGCACCAATGGAAAATGGGGATGTAAGAAGCTCAAAGAGAAACTGCTGCAGTTTGGCACCCAAACTGTGGGGGAACCCTCTGTTTGAAAAGACCCTGCAATCTTCTCTCTGCCATGGGGGAGCTTCAGTGCCCCCAAACAATCATGTCCACTGTATGCCAAATTTTGTAATATGTATCTGGGCTCTCAGCAAGGGATGAACTGAATCTTTCTTGCAAATGCTTTTTTTAAAATGTATTTTTACTTTCAGTAAATTAAACATAGGGGCACTTTTTTGTGTGTGTGTAAAAAAAGGCATCCCTTTGCCTGCAATTCTATTATACCACCTTATGCTGCTGTATGAGTTGACCAGGCCTTATCCATATGGCAGAAAGGATCTTGAACGGGCTCAACATCTGGCTGAAGACTTAAGGTCCAGTGTGAATCCAACTCATACTGATTCTTCCCCTTTTCAATCTCTGCTTCTCTTCCCTTTTACTCAGAGCTCCTCCAGCTGGCCAAAGAGAGGCCCCAGACCGACACAGCAGTGGCTAGAAGGCTGGTGACCAGGGCACTGGGATTACTCCGCAAAACTCAGCGGTGCTCAGGCCAAGAAGTGCCAGAATCAGAAAACGTCAACCTGCCAGAGTGAAGTGAATCATCCGAAGTGGTTTTGGGTGATGGTTTTGGGTGTGCTATTAAAGCTGTGTAGTCTGACGGTAGGCCTCGTCTGTGATATTATTTTGTGTGTGGGGGGGTTGTTTTTGCAGTAGGGAGATGGGGATGATGGTTGGTTGTGTTAGAAATGGGGAAGGAACCAACTTGGCAAGCATTTAATGGTGGGAAGTCAGATTTCCTTATTGCTTTGGGGGAAGTGGGCCAACCTGTAAAGGGACCACAGGAGGGCACTGTAGGACAGTGAAAAGTCTGTCTTGTTGGGCATCTAAAACATTGCCCAAACAGCTTGTGTGCTGGTTGTTTTTTTTCAACTTGGCTGATCACCTGTGCTTTGAAAAGTTAGCAGGTTCTGGAACAGGTGTTTTTCATCCTGAGGTTGATAGACATTCCTTGCTCCGTTGTGCATTCAGGGTGGGACGACATTTCCTGCACCATCTCCTGTCTTCAAAACCTGCCTGTTGCTGTTATTCTTGCAAAGAGTGTGTGATTTAAATCAAGGGTTCCAAGTATGTTTTGTGTTGGAAATGCAGGTCTGGTCCCCTTACTGGGTGAAGAGCAGGGAGGAGAAAAACAGCATACCAGAGAAAAATGGAGTGCTATCTGCAGTCCCCCCTCCCTCACCATTTTCCACGGATGCACATTGGCTTTTTTCTTGCCGTGACCGCAACATGCAGGGGAAGCTGCTTTAGCCTCCCATCTCTGTGTTGTTTTTTGCAACAGCAGTCGTCCCATGGAGCATGTTGTTTACAACAGAGCTCATAGCGGCTCCATGGGTGGGCTTGCAGATGTGAAGGCGGTCTTCCCTGCATGCTGTGGTCACAAACAGAAAAGAGTCAATGTGCGTCTGAGAGGCACAAAATTCCCACTGCATGTGTGATACAAAGTCCTCACGTCCCTAACAAACACGAGGACTTTGTACAAATATGTTGTTGGAGCCTACAGTGAAATTAGGAACCAATGATACGTAACGCAATGACACATTTGCAGGACTCGATACCTTTACTGAAGTTTGTAAAGTTTTTTTGTTTTGTTTCATTTTACAATAAAGTTACTATCACAAAGTCTGATGATCAGCTATGGATGTAGAGTGGTTTTTGGAATCTTCTTTGCCTGGTGTGGTGTTTCATTTTTTTCATTTTACACTGCACTGCACAGATATACACTTTACTGAACTCTTGCACTGCTATTTTGTTCAAGGGGCTAAATTCCTTATGGCCCCTGTGAATTCCCAGTCTGGAAGTGGCAGGGCAGTCTGATCCTTTTGACAGAAATCATTACTTATTGAAGTATGTGATTGTGTGTGTGCGTGTGTAGGGGAGGCAAATGTGCTTAAGTGGGTTTATGAATTGAACCTGGGGTCCCCCTAACCTTTTTAAGCCTTCAGGCACCTTTGGAATTCTGATACAGTGTGGTGGACGCAGCCACAAAATGGCGGCTGCAGCTTACCTTCAGTCACACAGTGAAGATCCTTGTGTTGTGGTGGCAGCTGCCGCCAAAGCAGTTATTTTTAAAAATCTGCACAGCCAATGAAATCTCCAATGGCCAATGAGAAACCTTGCTGGGCAAAAGCCCACACCTGGCATCGCCCTTTCTAAAAACACTCGGCAGGCACCAGGAAAGGTGTCAGCAGGCACCATGGCACTCACAGGTACCACATTGGGGGTCCCTGGACTGAACTCCTGAGCCTGCACCCCTCCTTGCTTTGCTGCTGGAGCCACTGCAGTTGAGCAGTTTTCCCCATACCGTTTAGCAATGTAGGTCACATGGAAAGAGTTGGTGAGAGAGAAGCTTCCAACCAGTGACTCTTCAAGTGCTGTGACTGCAGAAGAACATGGATAACAGAAACGTTTGTATGAGTTGCTGGAGTGGCTGGAAGGATGATGGGAAACACAATGACTGTTGTGATGCACCGGTGCCATTCTCATCCTCTAGTGCAAAAGTGAAGCAATTCATTCCCGCCAGCCCAACTGCGGGAGAGCCATGAAACTCATCTCTGTCTCCACTGCTAAGCTAGGTCTCTGCTTTGCCTTTCTGATGTGTGTACCACTAGGAATAGCCACTGGTGGCAACATACAAAAGTGCTAGTTTGGGTTCTGGGTACATAAGCTTGATACACCTCCCCAGCTGGAAGAAACGAGTGCCCGGTCCAAGCGTGGTCATCTGGCCACGAGCCTCACAACACCCCTGTGAGGTAGGTTACACAGGACAAAAAAACAACAACAGATCAGATACTGGCAGATTACTTATGCATTGTTGCAAATCACAGCCGCTAAGTGTGATTTCTAATAATGTACATAGTATTTTAACCATGCAGTGTGTTTTATTCCATTTCTTTTATCTTTGTATCTCAGCTCCCTTCCCTGGTCGCTCTTATCCTGTTTCACAGATGGGAATGGAGGAGGTATGAACCTGCTGCAGTTACTCTTGCCGGGCACAATGCAGCCTGGTGGTAGCTTGGAGGGTGCATGTCTCTGGTCCTTCAGCTGGGGAAGACTTTCACATACTGCAGGAGAGGCAAGGAAGGGTTTCCGTGGGAAACATGGGGAAGCCTAAAAGAACCTTTGTATATCCTGCCTGGGGCTCAAAGAGTCCCTTTTGTAGTTCCTTCACCAACAGCAGCAAAACAAATAGGACTAGAAGCAAGGACTGTCAGCAGGTAGTAGCTAAGATAACAGTCTCTGCCTCATACTGAGAACAAACAGGGCAGGGAGCAAAAGCCATCACCTTCATGTCCTGTTTTCTGGGCATCCAACATTAGCTGGACGGCTGCTTTTGGACTAGAGAGGTCTTGGTTTGGTCCAGCAAGGCAATTCTAAAGTAACTCTGGCTTCAGAGTTGCAGCCAACCTGATTCCATGTACTGGAAGTTCACAAAACGCACCCATAGGCTCTTCAAGTAGGTATGTATGTATATGCCTCTGCAACCCTGCTGATGCATGACCTCCAGCAAAGAGAGGTACAGGGGCCTAGCACCGTTATGCATTTACCAAAGCGTGCAACTGCAACAGTTAAAAAAAAATATCACAGGATCGTCTGACATCACCAGAAAGGCCCAATACATTAATTACCTTTGGAGAGTACATCATGGTTCTTATGGATGGGGGAACATGTGGGGAAGAGAAGACAGGCACTGATCAGAGTACTGGGGAATGCAAGTCAAAGGCAGGCAGGTGGACAGCTTATTGGGTGAAGAACAATTCACAGTCTACTGGTATCCAAAACCGAAATGCAAGGAATAACTTGACAGATGTTTTTGCGCCTTGGTGCATTGAAGCCAGCTGTCAAATATGTTATTGGAGAAGGGATGGTGCCAAGAAATTGGTGGCTGACAAGTACTAGAAATTAAGAAAGCATTCTTGAGACCTCTGTAAGTCATGAGACCTCTGTGGAAATTTCTGTTCTGCATCAGTGGTACAGAGTCGATTTCTCAAATCTTAGTGAGACCGAAGCTGTGTAAGAGAAATTCCCTTACGAATTGCCAGCACCTGACCCCCTGATGTGGGCTGTTGGGCTGGTATTGCCACCTTTCGTTGAACAGATATGGCACAAGAGTTTGCACACAATTCCTGGGGAATAAATTAGGGTGTACAACAAGGGGAAACTAGACAGCTTAGTGCAAAACCTTTGTTTTGCTGGAATGGATATGAAATAAGAACCAACCTTATTCCTTCTGCTGCTGAAGACCATAAAGTAGGACACCCTTGAAAATAACTTACAAAGCTAATTTGAAAGTTCGTGGTTGGTTGCTTGAGTACTTTAGGTTTCGGTGCAGTGGTTAGGGAAACTCTGGGAAAAGGCAGTCCTTCTTCCTTAAATAACAGGGCTGAAGTTAAGGGTTTCTCTTTATCGAGTGGGCACCAGGTTGGTCATAAGTCCTTTGAAGTGATTAAACTTCTCTTCTATTGCTTCGCTGAAGGAGTCGGCTGCGGAGGGGAGAAAATGGAAAGACACAGTGTGGTGGGGGAGGGGCTGTGGCTCAGTGGCAGAGCCCATATTTTGCATGCAGAAGGTCCCAGGTTCTACCCCCGCCATATCTCAGGGAGCAGGTGTTGGAAAAGACCCTTCTCTGCCTGAGACTCTGGAAGGCTGTTGCTGGCCAGAGAAGACAACACTGAGCCAGACAGATCAATGGTCTAAGGCAGTTTTGTATTGCAGTGACAATGAAGATGGACAGGCAGCAGCAAAGTTGCACACTGGCTCACTCCTTGGCATTTCCATCCTCTTCACACATTACAGAATACACATACTGGATGTGGAGTCCCCATACTGTGTCAGATGTAACACAATCACATGTGAGATGTGGGTTTTCTTCAGTTCCCATGTGTGCGCTGCCCAATTAAGATCATGACTGTGGTGCATGTGGAAAAGAGGCTTCAGCCTTCCTCCCTGCACCATTTTCCCCATCTGAAACAGTCCTGGGGTGGGGATAGTGGCCCAAGAAGGGTCTCCCCTGGAACTATTTCAGGGTGGGAAAGTACTACATGAGGGGAAGGCTGAACCCCTTCTCCACATGCACCATGGTCCTTATCTTAATACAGAAACTGAGCTGAGCCCACAACTCATGTGTTACATCATCTGATACAGGGTGAAGACCCTTTGTACAAAAAAGAACTCAAGGGAGCGTTCCATGCAAAGCTGGCCATGATCAAGGACAAAAACGGCAGGGACCTAACAGAAGCAGAAGAGATTAGGAAAAGATGGCAAGAATACACAGAAGTATACAAGAAAGATCTTGATGTCTTTGACAACCACAACGGTATAATCACTGACCTCGAGCCAGACATCCTGGAATGTGAAGTTAAATGGGCCTTAGAAAGCATTACTAACAACAAAAGCTAGTGGAGGTGATGGTATTCCAGCTGAGCTATTCAAAGTCTTAGAAGATGATGCTGTTAAAAGTGCTGCACTCAATTTGCCAGCAAATTTGGAAAACGCAACAGTGGCCACAGGATTGGAAATGGTCAGTATACATTCCAATCCCAAAGAAGGGCAATGCCAAGGAATGTTCAAACTATCGCACAATTGCACTCATATCACACGCTAGCAAGGTCATGCTCAAGATCCTACAAGCTAGGCTTCAACAGTACGTGGATAGAGAACTACCAGAAGTACAAGCTGGGTTTCGAAGAGGTAGAGGAACGAGAGATCATATTGCCAACATTCGCTGGATTATGGAGAAAGCAAGAGAGTACCAGAAAAATATCTACTTCTGCTTCATTGACTATGCTAAAGCTTTTGACTGTGTGGATCACAACAAACTATGGCAGGGCCTTAAAGAGATGGGAGTACCAGACCACCTCACATGTCTCTTGAGAAACCTGTATAAGGGCCAAGAAGCGACAGTTAGAACCGGATATGGAACAACTGATTGGTTCAGCATAGGAAAAGGAGTACGACAAGGATGTATATTGTCGCCTTGCTTATTTAATATATATGCAGAGTACATCATGCGAAATGCTGGCCTGGATGAATCACAAGCGGGAATTAAGATTGCTGGGGAAAAGATCAACAACCTCAGATATGCAGACGATACCACTCTGATGGCAGAAAGTGAAGAGGACCTCAAGAGCCTCTTGCTCAGGGTAAAAGAGGAGAGCGCAAAAGTGGGCTTGAAGCTCAACATCAAAAAAACTAAGATCATGGCATCCGGCCCCATCACTCCTTGGCAAATAGAAGGGGAAGCTGTGGAAGTAGTGACAGACTTCACGTTCCTGGGATCCCAGATCACCGCAGACTGTGACTGCAGCCATGAAATTAAAAGACGCCTGCTCCTTGGGAGGAAAGCGATGGCGAACCTAAACAGCATGATAAAAAGTAGAGACATCACCCTGCCAACAAAAGTCCGCATGGTCAAAGCAATGGTATTCCCAGTATGTAGGACAGCAGTGCAGAATAAATCACTATTCTCCTGGCTGGAGGTTGGGAGCTGAAATGCTTGTACGTCATGAGAGGCCGAGATGGAATCTGTTTACTGATCACTACGCAGATGGTTTAACCTTGAAGAGGGGGAGCAACTGATAAGAACTTGCCTGAGAGAACTTGAACACACACACACACACACATTCCAAAAGGATGCTCTAATGCTTGTAACTCCCTTATGGAGGGAGAGGGGGGGAGAAGGGGGAAGAAAGGTGTATAAATAAACCTGCTGCGTGAGAGGAGGAGGTTCCTTCCTTCCTTCATTCAGACAGTTCCTGCAAGCTTGTATCCTGTCGTCTTTGAATTGCCTGCACCCCTGCACCCCACACCCTAACGAGCAGCACCACACCAGTAGTCATGTATGGCTGCGAGAGTTAGACTATAAGGAAGGCCGAGCGCCGAAGAATTGATTCTTTTGAACTATGGTGCTGGAGAAGACTCTTGAGAGTCCCTTGGACTGCAAGAAGATCAAATCAGTCAAATACTTTGGCCACCAAATGAGAAGGGAGCACTCACTGGAGAAGACCCTGATGCTGGGAAAGATTGAAGGTCAAAGAAGACGGGGACGGCAAAGGATGAGATGGTTAGACAGTGTCATAGATGCAACTAACATGAAATTGAGCCAACTTCAGAGGACGGCGGAAGACAGGAAGACCTGGCGGGAGCTGGTCCATGGGGTCGCGAAGAGTCGGACTCAACTGTGCGACTGAACAACAACAACAACTGGAGAAGACATTTAACTGCTTAGATAGCAGCTGCCAGTCAGAACGGACAATGCCAAGCCAGATGATCCAATGATCTGACTCAGTATAAGACAGCTTTATGAAGCCATGTGATTAGCAGTTTGGTTACCCCTCTACAGGGCATGCATGACATATGGCAGGCAGCAATACACATGAAGTGTCAGGTACTTCCATACCAATTTGATATGGAGCACATCTTTTCAGCCGTTTTTCTACTCACCTATATGGCAGTTGAACATCCAGACACGTTCAGCACTTAACCTGCACTGGCATTTCATGATGTTATTGGAATGATCACACTCTGCGACGTCCTGCTGTGGGTTGACATGGATCTAGGTAAAGGATTGCCAGAGAGGCTTCAGTAGCATCTAAACATACGGATTAAGGTGCTGCATTTGAGTTTTCTGGGGGCAAACTGATCCAGGAACTGGAACTGCAAATAGCAAATCCCCCTCCCCCCATACAGACAGTGGTCAGACAGTTGTTTGTGGAAGAAACTCAGGACTGGATTCAAGCCTTCCCTCTGTCCTTGGTAAGATTCAAGACAATTCCCCAGTTCCAGAGTTGGGAGTTTCATCCTAGAAAATATCCTACAAATGATAAATTTCCAACAACAGTTGTTCTTTTTTTTTGGGAGGGGGAATAACAGCTTAAAAAATAAATAGGACTCTTGTGGCACTTTACATCAGAGGAAGTGGCTCACGGTCCACAAAAGACACCTGTTTATTTTTGCTGCAACAGACAAGCACGGTTATGCCTCTGGAGATGCAATTTTAATTTGCTCCTTGGTTCTGATTTGTATCAATGAGAGAGAACCATAAACACTGTAAGGAAAGTTTAATTGTTTTTAGACTCTAAAATTTAATTGGCTTTGACAATAAGTAGTATTTTCAACCTTTCCTGATCCCATACACTTTGATTCTTTAAAGCACTGACAAACAGAGATCGTGGTCTCTTGGACAAAGAAGTAATCTAGTGGCTGCTTCACAGAGTGCAAAACACCTATAGGGTTTGGGGAGGGGGGCATTCAAATGTGCCCCCATCTCTCTTGCAGTGTGAATAAAAGCTTCACCACTTGATTCTGCTGATGGGATATACTGGCCCTTAGTTTTCAGTTCCCTAGACAAGAGCCCCTAATTTTGTTTGGCATGTGAGCACTTTTGGGATTTTGAGAACACTGAATGGATTCTCCATCACAAAATGGCTGCCATGGGTTGAGGGACAACCAACCACAAAATGGCTGCTGTGGGTGTTGGGGCCAGTCACAGAATACCGGGTGATTGTTAGTCAAGCATCTTGCTATGGTGGAGGCATCTCTTTTTGAATTAGTGCTTTTTGCAGACACAAAAGTGCTGCCTCCTGGGTTCTTCTGAGTCACCCCTTGATATATTGTTGGGGGGAAGAAGGAAGTAGGTGCCAGGGAACACAGTGGTGCCTATAGGTTCCAGGGTGGGGATCACTAGTTTTGCCCATGGACTTGGAGAAAAAAACACCCTGTCCCTTTAAGAGGGGCTTAATGGGCAGCTGAAGCTTTTTATAGCAGGGAGGTAAACAACATCCCCAGGTAATGAACATCTCATTAAGCCTCTATTAAAAGGGCAGGACAATCTTACTCCAGGCAGTTGGCAACCCTAGGTATCACTGCCCTAAGATCACTGCAGGTGTAGGTCAACTATTATTTTGATGAATCACAACAAACCACGAAGATGTATTCTCCTGGTGGGACATCTGTCACATCGATCCACTGGCAGTCAATATCATGCCGGTACACGTCATAGCACCCAACGGTTATTCCTTGCTCCCCAAAATTGGCACATCCATACTGCCTCTGGATGCCTAAAAAAAGGAAGGGATGCGGATGCAAAGAGAACATCAATCACAGTGTTGCATCTAGAAGCCCTTTCCCAAGACTTTGGCAGTCTGTTCAGCTTTAAGGAAGAGAACAGCTGCAGTCATCCAAGCATAATACTTGTTGCAGCCCGGCTTCTCCAAGTGTTCATCAAACGCCATCATGTCCCAGGTTAGCTGGCATCAGACGTTTCTTTCACCAGCCTTGCAAGGGGATATTCTTGCTCCTCTGGTCTGCATAAGCAGCTTGAGGCTCTGATTGCACGCAACTAGTTTGCAAGGATCACTAAGAGGCTCCAGATGGGCATACATAGGGTTGCCAGGCTCCAGGTGGTAGCTGCAGATCTCTTGGGATTACAACTGAGCTCCAGATGACAGAGATCAGTTCACCTGGAGGAAATGGCTGCTTTGGAAGGTAGACTCCATGGGATTATACCCTGCTGAGGTCCCTCCCCTCCCCAAATCCCACTCTCTTCAGGCTCCACCCCCAAAATCTCCAAGTATTTCCCAACCCAGAGCTGGCAACCCTAGGCACACACAATCCTAAAATCGGATCAAATGTAGCCATCCAGTTCAATGGGGCTTAGACAAGCATTGTGATGTGACCATGCTTCCAAATGTGCATCTGCAACTGTACTGGTTATGCACAAAACATAGCTCTCCCTTAGTGTATCCCCCTCCCTGCTTTTTTTTTTAATACTTCAAGTTGCATCTTTTTTTTTTAACAGATTTATTTATATTTTCATAAATATACAACCATTACATTGATATTTGAACATGTCTTCTATGTAAGTCTATTACAAATTTTTATACTCTAACCATTTGTAAAATTCTGCCCATCTTTCCTTAAACACCTTATCATCTTTCCTAAGCAGGATAAGAGTTAATTTGTCCATTTCTGCGACTTCCATTAATTTCTCGACTATTTCCTTTCTTTTCGGTAGTTTTTCTTGCTTCCAGTATTTAGCAATCAAAATTCTAGCCGCTGTGAGCATATATGTTAATATATAGTAATTATTTCCTTTATGTTCATTCGGAATAATATTTAACAAATAAATCTCCGGACATAATTGTAGGTTTATATGCAGCATTTCAGTTATCAGATCATTTACATTTTTCCAAAACTTATATATTTTTTCACAATTCCACCACAAGTTGCATCTTAACAGGGTCCTTGTTCGGATTAGACCTGTGGTGTAACAAATGACATTCACTTGTTCCCATGTGCTATTTTTTTGGCAGTCTTAATCACTTGTCCCGTGAGGCTAAACATAGGCCATGGCATCTGTTACTATGAGTCCTATAATTAGGGACAGATGACAGAGGAAATGGGACAGAGGAAATGTAGTAAACAAACCATGGAGGGAGTATGTGGAAGATATAGCACAGTTGATGGCCCCCATATTATTAAATGAAAGTGGGTGTAAATAGAACTCCCTTATCTACAAGGGTGCCTATATTAATTCCAGCAGAAGATTCCTCCACTATCAAATGAAAGGAGTCCATTTTTCTGTCCACTCAGGAAGTGTGTGCATTCACATGTATACACAGTTTGGGGCATTCCAAACACGAAAAGGGGTGGAGGGGAACAACCCTTGTTTGTATATCAGGCAAACCCCAGATCTTTGTATCGGAGTTAATTGCTCAAGAGAGTCCCTGGGTCCCCTCACATTTGTAGGACCAACAAACGCTCCAGACCATAAACATGGCTATAGATTTGATAACTAGCTATTGTTGAAACAGGCAAATTGAGAATACAATTTCTCCAATACAAAATGGAGAAATGAATCTAGACTCCCAAATTGAACTGATAGAAAACCGGATTGTAGTTATATGATGTTCCAATATAACTTCCAAAGGTAAAGGTAAAGGTTCCCTTGCTCGAAAGCCAGTCGAATCCGACTCTAGGGTTGCGGTGCTCATTTCCGAAGAGCCAGCGCTGTCCAAAGACGTTTCCGTGGTCATGTGGCCGGCATGACTAAACACCAAGGCGCACGGAACGCTGTTACCTCCCCACAGAAGTGGTACCTATTTATCTACTTGCAATGTCTTGCTTTCGAACTGCTAGTTTGGCAGGAGCTGGAACTAGAGATGGGAGCTCACTCCGTCATGCGGCACCCGGGTCTCGAACTGCTGAACTACTGACCTTCCACAGCCTGCAGTTCAGTGTCTTAACCACTTGAGCCACCGCAGCTCCAATAACTTCCAAAGACACATGTAAATAGAAAAGATTTTGTCGCATGCCTATGGTGCCAGGAAAACATCCTTTGGGTGGGAGTTCTGTAAGAAGGGTGCAATCACTAAAAAGGCACTGTCTACAGTAGATCCATTCCTTACTTCTGATGTTGGGGATAACTGGAGAAAGGCTTCTGATGATAATCTCGTCGGGCAGATTTGTATCGGAAAACTGGGTCTTTCAAATCCCCTGCTGCTACACCATGGAATATAAAGAATTAAGTCCACAGAAGGCCTGGTACTTTGGTCCTTCCATGTGCTTTCCTACACTTGTGCAAAATGTTACAGCATTGAAACAAATCAACTGCAATCCCAGCCAGTGGGGCATGCAGAAATGTACGTACCAGGTGCACACTCACTGTCTTCCAGGCAAAAACTGGCCTTGTTTCCTTCAGCCACTTTGGTGCCATTGAGATCTAGCAGATCGTAATGTGTGAACACCTCCATGCTGTGGTAATGCCTGTGAGACAGAAGGGAAGCCAATGTCTTGATTAAGGAAAGCAGGCGTCAGGCTGCCTTTAAAAAATCCACAGTGTTGTTACCTAGAAACACCAAAAACCCAAATCACCATTTACAGCCTTGTCCTGAACATTGCCAGCGAGGGGCTACTCTAGGGCTGTCAGTAACTCTGGCTGCTCCCCGCCACTCAGCTATTTTTGCAGCTTTTGTGGGGGAAAGAAAGCAGAGGTTTAAAGGGACTCAGAGCCACTTTAAACATCATGAACTTCCACGAACTTTTAAAGCAGTTCATGGCAGTTCATGGATTGAGCAGAAGGCAACTGCTGCCTTCTGCTCAATCCATGAACGGCCATGAACTGCTTTAAAAGTTCGTGGAAGTTTGTGATGGTAGACCCATCATGAACTTCAGTTTGCGAACCACGAACAGGGCAAAATTCATGATGAATTTTGCTTCCTGGTTCAGTTCATGCCAATCCCTAATTAAAAGTCAATGGCCCCTAAAACACTGGTTGGAGGTCCTTAGCAACCTTTCCTTATCAACCTTTCCCAACCTTCTCCAAGTAATTATTTATCTCCATCACCCTTTTTCCAACAAGCCACCAAAGAGATCAGAATGTACCCGATTCGTGGGAATTTTCTAACAAAAGTCCAATTTGCAATGTTAAAGGCAGGAAATTAACAACAGCTGTGGCTATTGCATCCAGGTGTCCACGTCACTCTGTCCTAAACAAAGGGATGACTGAGTTAATGCAAAACACTATGGGTAAGGTCAACCAGGCCTATATCTGCTCACTGCTTGCTCAAGTCTTGGGAATATTCTAGTCCAGGACTCAGGGTTGCCAGCCACTGGATGGATCCCAGGAGATGCGGGGGAGAATGGGGGTGCCATAGCTCCAACAGCATGACACCACATCCGGGGTGAGCCTAGAAGTGACATCACTGCATTGATGCGATGCACTAGAATTCACTGGAAATTCTGATGAATTGTACAGCATCACATTAACACAATGATGCCACCTCCAGGTTTGCTCCAGAAGTGATGTTATGCCATCAGAGTGACAGCAATTTTTGGTACATTCCCCCCCTGCCACCCTACCAAGTTGCTGTGGGGGGATCAAGGGCTGCTGACCAGAGGGAGACCACTTGGGTTGGATGTGTCACTTGGTCAAAGGCTGCAGGCGAATGGGTCCAAAGTGCATTTGGCCTACTGTGTGCCCAGTCTGGTTCAAAAATGGGATTTGTCAGCAAATCAGTGCTAAGCAATTGAATATGTGTCAAGTTCCTTTATAAGATCAAGCTGCACAGTTTCTGCAAATTAATAAATACAAAAATCACTTTGCTAGTCCATATAGGTAAATGGTTGTATAAAGCTGGAAACTGGGGTCCATGACACTGCATGTGATCTTCACCAGACACAGTCGGGTGAGCTGTGGTGTGGGAAATTGGTGGAGATTTGGGGGCAATGCCTGGGGAGGAGGGAGGTGCTCAGCAGAGACTGCCACCGGAAGCTGTCATTTCCTCCATGGGAACTGAAAAGTGTAGTCTGGAGGTCAGTTGTAATTTTGGGAGAACTCCAGGCCCCACTTGGAGGTTGGTAACCATACACTTGATAGTTTGGCATCTTGTTGCTCTTCTTTGCCACATGGGGGTGCCATTTGGGAGGGAGTTTCATGGGAGGGGGAGCACCTTACTGAGTATCAAACCACAAACGATTATACCTCAGGCATAGAATAGCCACGGCTTCTACACCCTGAAAGAAGTCACAACATGGCATTCGTTTTATAGCAGTTTAGCAATCATGGCTGCCTGCAAATTCTGGAAAGCGTAGTTTGGTAGTCTGAGAAAGAATTAGCTTTGTGGTCTTTGGAGGAAGGAAGCACTACAGATGTGCTTAATCCAAGTATTATAATTAGGACTGCTAGGTGTCCACTGAGGGTGTGGGAATTCCTGCCCCTGCCCTCCCTCTGTTCAACAGCAGCAGCAGGAGGAGGAAATGGGGGGAGGGGGAACAATG
This sequence comes from Gekko japonicus, assembly GCF_001447785.1. Taxonomy (NCBI): domain Eukaryota; kingdom Metazoa; phylum Chordata; class Lepidosauria; order Squamata; family Gekkonidae; genus Gekko; species Gekko japonicus. The sequence goes on along the minus strand of NW_015163636.1, from coordinate 183,431 downwards.
TCGCTGATGTTTCCACATCGCTTCCCCGGCACAGACCCAGAAGTGACCCCCTCCCCTTGCAACATTCTAGAATTTTGGGGATTCCTAGAGTGTTTCAGGGATTGGCTGTGTGGCTCTGTCACCTTCCTCGCCCTGTCCCAAAACAGCCCCCAGATAGTGCGGGTATGGGCCTGGCATTCCTAATTATAATTTTTATGGATGCTAGTAATGGCATACTTTGTTCTAGAAAAGGAAAATATGGTGATTCTGGACATCTGAATGACACTCTTTGTTACAAATGCCTTACTCTGAAAAGCCTACATGGCTTTTGTGCCTTACAACAATCATGTGAAATGGGCTAGCCTGAGAGATTAGGACGTTTCCAGGGACACAGCTGACCAGGGATTGGTAGCAGATCTCCCATAACTACACTCAACCCTCTAGCCACTCTGCCAGTTCATGGCAGTAAGCCCTTCTCCTAAGCAGTGCCCGATTTCTGTTCTGCTATGTATGTACATGGAAAACCAAGCATAGGATTCCGCCAACAAAACAAACACTTCCCAGTTTAGCTAAGGGAAACCAAGCGACTGAAAAGTAAGCCCCCTTTTCATCTGCAAAAATAAATTGTGGCTTAACAGGAAACATCTGACACTGGGGATCAGGTAGCAATGCCTAATATACCAATGTATTTATCCTCGTTAAAATCGTGTTGACATAAGGTGAGGAACAAGGCATTTTTTCTCCTAAAGGAATACAAGATCCAAAAAAATCACTGTGATTAAAAATTTCTTCCAGGTGCTCTTCATTTACCTTTACCTGCCTGTTAAATGGCTTTCCCCATTCCTTCCTTCCCCCACCCCGCCTTGCTTCCGTGTCCTGAACAGAAGCACACAGTTAATAGTGAGACCGTTGGAGAGGGAGGAGGAAGAGGAGGCATTTTGAGGCTTCCAAACTATTTACTTTGAAGTTGGCTGGTCGGGTTATTTCCAGAGCAAAAAAAAAAAAAAAGATTAAACTTCAGGTCTGACCGCGTTCCTAAAATATGTCTGTATCATTCAAAAAGGTGTTTATGCTACAGTGTTTACAGACTGGAAATTCTGAAGAGGAATTGAGTCCGTAGTCCTCTGTGCAAACAGAGACCTGTTAAATACACAGGCAGGCTCACTTAAACATGGCCTATTCGGAAATGTCAGAGGGCTCAGCCCTTTGTAACCAGGCTGTGATGTGACCCGGTTTTTGGTAATCTGTGGAATTAAACTAGGACAGCCCTGGAGAACTTGTGATCCACCCAGCCGAATGTGGCCCACCAGCCAAGCTTGGCAGCTTACCAGGGCCTTGGCAAAGCGCCTGCACTTGCAGGCTGCTTACGACTGCAACAAATATAGTGGCTGGCTAATTGTCTAGCACCTGACAGATCATAATTAGGGTTACCAACTCCAAATTGGAAAGTTCCTGGATATTTGGGGGCAGACCATTGGAAGGGCAGCATTTAGTGCGGGAAAGAAACTCAGTAGAGATGCGTCAAAAATAACTGTCACAATATGATATCACTTCTGGGGTAAACTTGAAATCCTAGATGCAAACTCTAAGGTGTCATGTTGATGCAATTATGTCACTTCCTGGTTTGTTCTGGAAGTGATGTTACACCAATGTTCCAATGATGCCCCCCCCAGTGTCCCCCCCCCCAGTCTCTCATCAGTGGCCAACTGGAAACCGAAATGAGAACAGCACTAGAATACTCTGCAACTAATAATAAAATAATGACTAAGATCATCTTAACATGAGGGGATGGTTTCTGTAACATGAGAAGATGGTTCTATCACCAGGCTTACCATGTTTGCATAATATTCTACCTGGAACTTATCCCTGTTAAGAGAAGGGATATATTCCTTATGATTGGTTAATTGCTATTGCAGCAGTGGGCAGAATGGCTCAAGAGGCATAGTGATCTTTCACCCAGTGGGTGGTAGAGAAAACTTGTATTTGCACCATGTGTTGTAGATGCAATGAGAGTCAATAATACTTCCAGGGGATCCCCAAGTCTGCTGTCCAGGCCAGTTTTCTGGAAGACTCCGGCAGCTGCAAGTCTATATACCTCAGTAAACTCAATAAATGAACCTCTATAATCTAGCAGTACAAAACTCTACCTGTGTGTTTATTGCTCTCCTTTAGTCCCTCAATTGGTAATACTCTAGGTAATACCTGGATTCTATCTGCCTTTTTTACAGTCTACAACACTGAAGGGGAAGGCCAAATGCTTGCCTGTGACATTCGTGCCAAATCCAGGCATGGCGCCCGTGTCTAGGGCGGAAGTCTGCCTGCCCGACGTTGTGAATCTGGGAGGAGAAACGCAGAAGCCTCCTGTAACCGGTGGTAACAGATGTGTTGACAGCCGTGGAGGCCAGGCAGTTCTCCTCAAGTGCGCACTGCAGCATGTACATTGGACGGTCTTCAAGGTATGATGTGTACTCCACCTCCTTGGCATTGACATAGAGGTCAGCGGCGGCTGGAGGCAAGGAAAGAAAACCGAAACAAACATCTTTAGGAATCGGCTGCTCCAAAGCACGGGATTTTAGGCCAGCCTCTCTCAACAGCGACATTTGCTGGAGCGGCTTCCAGTGAGGGCTGATGATTTACTGGTGTCACAGCAGGGGAACAATATTTTGCATTCTGATATGGCTTTCAGCTGCCTGGAACGTGCCTGGAACTGGAATAATATAAAATGACCATTACTGATAATCTGAAGTTCATAACTCATATTACTGTGGGGAGAAAATGGGGTATACGTGCATGTTCTTTTTACACATCAGAATTACATTCTGGATTGATTAATGTGGAATGTGGTGAGAGAAGAACAAAAAGATTGCCAGTGAGAGAAGAACAAAAAGATTGCCAGGTTCAGAGGAAGAGAACCTGAACAAAAGTTCAGTTCTGTCCAATGTATGTTTTAGGCATAAGTCATAACAAGCTACTATGCACTCTGTGTCATTAACATTTCAAGGAAACAAGATAGACAATATGGAATTAATGTCAGGAATCGCATCCCAATATGAAGCTGCCTTATACCAAAACAGTTCCTTGGTCCATCTAGCTAGGTATCTGGTTGACAGATTGGACTCTTGCAGATAAAGGTCTTTCAGGCAGAGATAGGTCTTTCCCAACTGCTGCTTGAGACCTCGGGTTGCTAGTAGAGCAATGGCAACCAGTGGGAGCAAGGGGAGGGGCAAGGTGGGACTGGATATGACACTGAGGCCTCACTTCTTGTGATGGCACTGACAGCACTTCCAGTTTGTGCCTGGAAGTGTCATCAAGATCCTCTAGGAATTTGCTCATCTCTATGGTTTTTATCATACAGATGTGCAGATTCCCAGAGTGTCGTGATACCACTCCTTGCCCCTTGCTCCTACTGGAGTGAATAGGCTTGGCAGGGCCCGGAGGGATGAGAGTCCAGGGGTGCCCACCACCATGCTCCTGGGAGTATGGCAGTGTTGGGAACAGCCTCCTGGTGCTAGTTCATGTCAGGAAAATGGTGGTGAAGCCCCCTTTCTTTGTTCATTGGCCAGTGGTCCCAAGCTGAATTAGGCCCATGTGCATTTGGGAATTAAGTTCCCAGAGCAGAACTCCAGGTGCACGTCTGACTCAAAGTCCTCATGGTGGTCACATGGGAATCGGCCTTATGATCACACAAAATGGCCTGCCTCTGTCTTGGGTGTCGTCCCAACTTAATGAAAAACAAGATTCCCATGACTTACCCTCCGTGCAGGAAACACCAGCCGCATAGCGTCCCCCTCCCTTGGGACAGTTGACATGAGTGTGATGCCTACAATGTGAGAGAGCCATTTCTGTCCCAGAACACTTCACCCCACTCATGACAACTTGGTCAGAGCTGCCGTCTCCCTGCCAGTACCACGTTTCCTAGAAAGGAGACAGAAATGGGATGGTGAATTCACAGCAGATTTTTTAAAAAAGAAATAAATAACTCTTGAAACTTTCCATTCCTGTAAAGGTAAATGTGACACACTCTTCGTGGGACAGCCTCTGAAAACTGCTTGGAAATTTCAGTAAGTTACTTACCAATTTGTTTCAGGTCACAACTCAAAAGGTTGGTTCTTATCTTGAAAGCCTCAAATGGTCTGGGAATTGCAGACATTTTGCTGCCATGTGTATGTGATTTGTTTTCTCTTGCCTGAATTGCTGCTAATGCATTCTATAGCAGCTTTTTTTTGTATAAAGATTTTATTGACTCCCCTAAAAAGGGGAGGAGTTTCGCTTAAAAAGAAAGATAAGGAGGGTATATAGTGGGAGGAAGAGAAAGCTGAGTGATGTATTAACTGTTAGATTAAACTGTTAGTAATGTCCAATCATCAAAGGCTTCTTCTGCGTGTTGTCAAACATCTTTTTTCCATTCCAGTTACTTTCTATGTTAATTTGTTAGTAATGTTCCTTTGAATTTCTGTTAAAAAGTCTCTTCAAGGCACATTCAGAACCGCTTCTTTAACGCGCTGGTTACTTTTCCCCTCTCAGTGACGGGAGGGGCTTCCTCTGTTTTTCTCTTGCCTCCGGCTTCTTCCCCTCCTCCTTCGGGTCGCTGTTAACTCTTTCAGTTCCTGTGCTGTAAGCTGTCTTCCTTTCATGCCATGCCCGGAGATCTCCAGCTTTGAGAATGGTATTAATTTCAATTTCGCTTTTATCGCTCCCAATCTCTTCGCTGGATTCTCCTCTTCAATTGTTGACTTTTATAAGCGCTCATGAGGCACTTTTCGCTGTCACAATTCAAGCTTTTCTTTTCCTTCACAATCCCCGTTGGATTCATAGCCATACACAGTCCAAATATTAAACAGCCGGCACTCACGTTGACACAAACGCCCAGACGGAAGTCCCTCCCTTCTCCGCTTGTCTTTACCCAGCTCCGACATCTTGTTTTTTATTTTTAGTAAAGTTTTTAAAATGCGCTCCAGGGAAACAAAACCTCTTGCTTATTTTCAAGTACATCAAAGGAAAACATCACTATTCGCTCAGTCCATTCCCCCCCTCTTTTCTTTTTTTTTCTTTCTCGCTTATAGAGGATTAATCTCCTCATTTTCCGCTGAAGGGGGGGGGGAAAAGGTTCTTAGTTCATTTTCTCTGTATTTTGACAACTCACAGTTACGCCAGTCTTTTCTTTTCCATTTTTTTTTCGCTTCATCACTCGGTGACGCCCGGTGGTTCCGCTAAACCCCGTAGAACGGGGTCGCTCACGCAGCAAGGTCCAAAGGGGCAGGGCATGGCGAGAGTCTCAATCTCCGATCTTTCGACCGAAAGAGAGACTCCCCCCTGGAACGCCCTAAAGCGCCCCGGATCCGAGCTCCTCTCATCTGAGGGGCTCGTTCGGGTCTCCGCTTGCGCGGATTCCCTCCTCCACCGCGGGCGGGCAAGGCGCCCTCGGGAGCGACCCGAGGATGCGTCTGCCTTTCGCGGGAGCCAGACCGGAAGCCCACATTCTATAGCAGCTTGAACAGCCCAGGCTAGCCCAATCTTGTCAGATCTCAGAAGCTAAGCAGGTTCAGCCCTGGCTGGTATTAGGCTGGGAGACCACCAAGGAAGTCCAGGGCCACTATGCAGAGGAAGGCAAAGGCAAATCCGCTCTGTTCATCTCTTGCCTTGAGTCAGTGGTGGCTTGACTGCACACAATTAATATTAACGTATTGTATTGATTACACTGCTATTTCGGGGGGGGGTTGGGGGAGGCTCTTGGATTTATCAATTTTAGCATACAATTTGCTTCTGGACTCCTTCTGTTCTAGTTTTTCTGACATAGATTCCCGCTGCTTGAGTGCTTCGTATGTTGCAGTTTCATTTCCCCTGATATAGGTTTTTTTAATAGTGATGCAAATTGCCTCAGGTATGTTAAATGGGAATGTGGGGTACAAATACTTTAATTGATTCATAATGCAAATCTAAGGTATTTCTCTCTCTCTTCTCTCTCTCTCTCTCTCTCTCTCTCTCTCTCTTGCACAAGAAAAAAAACACACAATAAAGGCAGGGGCACTGAGCAATTTTGGGTCAGTAGTTTTAGAGGTGCACATCATAACAAGACTGCATGGCCAAAATCATTAAGTCATGCTTCTTGAGTCAGGAGCTGCATTTAGAGCTCTGGATATTTTACTAGATGCAAGTGACAAATCCCAGTTTTGTGCATAACCTCTGGTTCCAGGGTCCCCCAATGTGCTGCCTTCCCTTTCTTGACCACCCACCAAGTTTTTCTAGAAAGTAGATGGGCCCAGGTGGGGATCTTGCCCAGCAGGGTTTCTGATTTGCCACTGAAGATCTGATTGGCCTTGCAGAATAAAATAACTTTGTCTGCATGTCAGCTGCCTGCCATCACAGTGTTCTGTTCCTTCTCATCCCTCTTCCCAGTGTATTTTGAATGACTCCTCTTCTCCCCTGCCCTTGGGCTTCCTCTGTGCATGTGGCTCCAACTTCTGCGGCAGCCATTTCATCGTTTCGATACCCTGTATCAGAATCTGAAAGGTGCCACAGGCTCAAAAAAGGTTGGGGACCCCTGCTCCAGTTGGTCCATTTCTTGCAATCTTTGCACATTGTTTGCAACCAACCATTTGCTCTGGGACCAATTAGTAACAATATAGTGCTTTTTATGTGGTCAGCGTACTTCACAACACCCTGGGAAGGCAGGTCAGCGCTGACACCCCCACACTGCGGTTGAAGGAAAGGTGAGGCTAAGGTGTGGCAGAGGCGAGATTTCAGCCAGGGACTCATAGCTCTGGCTAAACTGTACCAGACGTTGGAGAGGGATGGCTCTCTTCTCACTGTCCTGTGCCTTCCCTGTGTAGGGTTGCCGACTCCAGGTTGGGAAATTCCTGGAGAGTTGGGGGTACAGCCTGGGAATGGTGGAGATTGGGGACGCAAGGGAGCTCAGCAGAGATGGGATGCCATAGAGTCCACCCTCCAGAGCTGCCATTTTTCTCCAGGGGAACTGATCTCTGTAATCTGGAGATCAGTTGTAATCCGGGGAGACGTTCAGCCCCCACCTGGAACTTGGCAACCTTATCCCCTCCCTGCCTCACCTTATTGGCTGCTGACCAGGGAGGCATAGCAATGGACAATGCAATGAAGTCACAGCATGCATTGTTTTTATCTAGGCGTTACAAAGAATGTGAAAGAGACAGGTCTGGAATTCTTTATCTGGCCGAGTCTCTTTGTCATTACTTTGCACTAAGAGACAGCATCTATTTAGCATATGAGCTCAGCCAATCTAGATCCTGGACCACTCGGTCTTCTGAAAGCCAGCCTTGCCCAAGAGGAATTAAATGAATTATGAACAATTAAAATGCCATATTCCTGAACACTCTGAGTAACTGAGACCTGGCACCTGGCCCAGGAATACACAGCAGCTCAATAAATAACAAATTAAAATTCCCATCAGCTTTAACTCCCGTCAAACTAGCCGGATGTCAAACACAGTGAAGAGTGTGAATGTTCTTTTCATCAGGTAGACGTCGTGCCCCCAAATATTTGACTGACATGACCCCTAGGATATAAGGCAGTACAAAGCCACTGTTTAAAAAGGATTTGTCCCCATTTAATAGGAACAACACGAGCACTTGTCAAAGCTTTGTAGAGTGATTTCTAATTAATACATGAATTTCACCTTCCACATGTTTCTTGGCTCCATCTCTGTGTTCTTGCCTGTGCTAACCACACATAAGGCAGCTGCAGTCCGGAAGACCCCTGAGTGAGGTCTTATTTTCCTTCGATTAATGAAAACTTCTGCCCCACACATGGCTACTGCACTGATAGTTAACATTTGATAACTAGCTTTTTCTCCTCCTCAGTAAGAACACGTTGATGCTGAAATTACATCTGCATGAACAGAAGGGGCAACACAGAGCTGGGGAGAGGCTGGCAGCATTGCTCTGGGAGATGGACAGGAGGTGGAGCCATTTTGAAGGCTGGGTTGGCGTGGCAACACCAGCCGGTGGATCAGTGAAGAGCTGGAATGGGGAATGCAACAGATGGTTTTTGAGGATCAGTTCAGTAACCCTGGCCGCCCTTCTTCCCCATCTGGTGGTTTGACAACATAATTAATGGTAAATGTATGATTTCTTCCTTGATTTTGGATTGGTTTCAGCCTTGGCGGCCAAGCTCTGTTCCCATCTCCACACCGTCAAATACAACCCATCTATTAATTTATCAGCTCAGTCTGTTTTAAGTCAGATGTTCTGCCATGATAGCATCGGTGCCCAGTAAATTGCAACATCTGTGTATCTGGAAGAACAACACAAAGCCCTGTCTATGGCCTATATGCTTTTTTCTATACTTAAGAACAGTGTGGCAGAAGTCACTTAGACATGGGTTGTTTCCCCTGGTTTCCATGCTCCTATTTCCACAATGAAAATGGAGATTTAGAGACTTATTTTATTTTACATGAAAGCTGTGAATACAGGGAAGCTGAAAGGTTTTTATAATGTTATAATGCTAACTGCTGGTTTTTGGAAGAAAAACCAACTCCCACCCCCTGTGGCACAGAGGGAACAACTGCTTCAGGGGAAACTGTGACTGGGAGAATTCAGGGAAACCTGTCATGCAGAAGCAGCATTGCTGCTGCACTATACTGGTAGCCACAACAGCAACAGGGAAGCCACTCAAGCCTACCCCTGTGTGGAAAATACTAGAATTATGATTCCCTAGAAAGTCTGTCTGTCAAAGCCAAAGAGGTCCATACTAAACGCAGCAACTTAGGGACCTCTGATTCAACTTGGGGCCATGGCACAAGGAATGAGAGTTTAAGCCTGCCCTCCAGATGCACTTTTCAAACCTCAAGCATCCCATGAGAACTGTTACTTGCCATGCTGGGGGAAACATACACGCAACATGACAACAACCTGCACATTTCCACCAAGAGACAAACAGCAACTGGCATGGGGAGGGGATATGATGTTGGAAAAACAGCACAGGGAAAACCAATTAACCTCTTTACACTCATGCCACAGCCAAGTTCTGAAATCCCTCTACCCCCAATACCATCCAACAATTAAAAAAACAAACACTGGATTGTCTGTTTTGACTCTCCATATTTTGACCCTCAGATTGGCTTTTTTCTACATTGGATCTGTCGTCTACAACGCATTTGCAGTGCAAATGGAAAGCCCACACAGCAGTGTTCTACGTACTTTCCAAGGTGCCAGTGTGGGCAGAACCTTCACATGTTCCCATTCATACAGCATGCAAACGAGCTCAGAATGCAATTTTTACAGAAGGATTGCACCAAACCAGGTTTGGGAAACATCACGGCAAATAAATGGAAAACCTGGACAGTCAATGATTTGAGGATGATGTGGTGTGGATGCTCCAATAAACAACACACTAGTGTGGAAGTCAAAGTGGAGCAAAACAGCCACGTGGATGCAGCCACAGATTGCACTTGAGAAGTTCAAGATTGGCATTGACTACTGTCCTCTCAATCTGAAACGAAAGATTTTGGATCCTGCACAGTCAGCATCCGGATGAGGACCACATTTCTGAAGAGGAAATGAACTGTGTATTCTGTTGCAACAGGTTATCAAATCATCCTCATTAGCAAAGGGCCCCTTACATGCTTGTACACACAGGGCCAGCCCTGTTCTAAACACAGAGTTGCTGTATATTCCACTCAAGGGTGCAGCTGGGACCGGCACAAGGGCCTTTTCAATTCAACATATCAAATCACCCAACCACAGGAAAATGCCCCACATCAAACAGCCCTATCCCTGCTTATGTCAACACAGCTGAGAGATGGGAAAGGACACTGTCCAGCGGATGCCAGTTCCCTGGATTCGTGAACCAGAAATTGGCAGCTGCACAAGAAAATAAACCAAATCTCTACTACGGTGGTTTATTCTAAGGTGAACACACAGTAGACTGCACGAATAGCTTCCCTTTCTACCTCCTCTGGCCTGGACAGCTAAGGTATGTGTTTGCACCAGCTTTTTTTCCAGGGGAATGTCCCAGGAACAGCTAGTGCCATCTGCAACACCTCAGGGGCACTGATTAGCCAGCTGCTTCTGAGTGTGGCTGTAGAAAGGCGGTTCTCTCGTAAAAGAAGAACTGCTTTCCTTGCAAATGTTCTGCACAATATTGGGACAGAGTGTAAGGAATATGGGATTTTCCTTCCATGGAGGGATCTGCAATAAAGAGCCTGCCCACAAAAATCTACCAGGAATTGCCAGCAGAGCGCTGGCAACCCTGACAGCAGACCTGATTCACACATTACAAAGTCCACATTGTAGACCCGTGAACTATCGACTGATGTGATCTGGGAGTTCCATGCTTCCCAAGCATATGTGGACCTGAGTCAGATTGGTACCACAGTGGCTGGGGAGAAGGGCTTAAACCTTTCCCCCATGCTGTTGGATGACAGGACTCAGACTAACAGATATAAACTACGGCAAAGGGGGTTTCATCTAAATTTGAGGACAGATTTCTTCATGGTAGGGTTGCCAGGTCCCCTTGTCTTCCGATGGGGACATCCCTGATGTGCTGTCATCCCCCACCCATAAACAGCGACGTCCCCAACGTGATGATGTCACCCTGAACTGACATCATTGCATCAGTGCCATCAGGGGGTTTTTGGGCAAAACTCTATGGTAAAATCAGGGTCAAACCATAGAGCTTTGTACAAAAACCAGACTGTTGCCATGTGACCTCCTCAACACGATATGGCACTTCCAGGTGACATCATCGCATTGGGGACGACGCTGTTTGTGGTTGGGGGATTTCCCGCCCGGACCCGGGGAATGGCAATCCTACTTCTGTCGTTGAAGGTTTTTAATGTATTGATTGGATACCTACTTGTTGGGGATACTATAGCTGTAGTTCCTGCATTGGCAGGGCTTGGACTAGATGACCCTTCCAGCTCTCAGATTACAGGAAAAAATGTTGTGCCTGCCTTTATTCTCTACAGTCTGGAGGGGTACCTTCTGACAGAGGAAACTGTATGGGTTGGGGGGGGGGAGAGAGAGATAACTTCTGGTAAAGATTCCTTCCTTCCATGACTGCTTTTTAGAGTCCAAAGATATCTGACGTTCCAGTCATATAACTCACTAGCAGTAAAGCCCGTTGTGAAAGCAATACAACGAGATCTAGAAAGAGGCTCTGGGGCAGTGGGCAAACAGTGTCAATTTGCTGTGGTGACCTCAGCAGGGTATAATGACAGAGTCCACTGTTTTCTCCAGAGGAACTGATCTCTGCTACCTGAAGAGCAGTTGTAATTGTGAGTGATCTGTAGCCCTCACCTGGAGATTGGCAGTAATTGTTACCCAGGACAAAATGGCTGGTTTGGAGGGTGTAGTCTATGGCATTCTACCTGTCTGAGGTCCCACCCCTCCGCAAACCCCACCCTCTCCAGGCTCCACCCCTCAAATCCCCAGGAATTTGTCAGCATGTAGTTGGCAACCCCATCTCCTTCCCAGCTAACCATCAACCTACCATTATCTGCCCCTTTGACTTCAGCTGACTTCTGCCCTCCCTTCTGCAGAGCAGTTGTAATTCTGAGTGCTCTCCAGCCCTCACCTGGAGATTGGCAACAAGGGTTCCCTATGTGGGACTGACTGGTTTGGAGGGTGGAGTCTATGGCAGTGTACCTGTCTGAGGTCCCACCCCTCCTCAAACCTCACCCTCTTCAGGCTCCATCCCTCAAATCTCCAGGAATTTCCCATCGGGAGTTGGCAACCCTATCAGGACTGGCCCCAATGTGTTTTCTCCCAAAGGCCAAAGTAGGTGACAGGACCAAGCTTAGTTGCCTACCAACAGGCACTGAGGGGAATGTAGGGTTGCCAGCTCTAAGGAGGGAAATACCTGGAGGTTTTGGGGGTGGATTCTGTAGAGGGCAGCATTGGGCGGGGGGGCGGAAGGACTCAGCAGGTATAATGTCATAGGGTCTACCCTCCAAAGCAGCCATTTTCTCCAGGGGAAACTGATCTCTGTCATCTGGAAATCAATTGTAGCAGTGGGAGATCTCCAGGTCCCACCTGGAGTTTGGCAACCCTAGGGGAAAGTGTGCTGCACAGCAGGGGGTTGAAGAGAATGGTTTGATGGGTGCTGGGCCAAGATTGGCAACAATAGTTCCCCAGGAGCAAATAGCTGGGTTGGAGGGTGGAGTCTATGGCACTGTAACCTGTCTGAGGTCCCCATCTCCCCAGGCAGCTTTTAAAACATGATCCTGGGACCTACCAGCCTCTGCCTAGGGAAAGGGCAGTCTTTCCCTGCAGTGGGAACCAAAGCAGCTGACATCATTCTCCTCTCCCCCGTATGATCCGCACAACTATCCTATGAGGTATGTTATGGTTGAAAGTGTGTGAATGGTCCATAGTCCCCCAGGCAGCTTTTAAAACATGAACCTGGGACCTGCACACCATCTGTGGCAGTAATGGGGTGACTGCTGGCACCTTTTCCTATCATTTTTTGCCTTGAGGTATTCTGCTTGTGGTGTGATCTGTCTTCTTTGTGGTGTGGCGTGATTGTGTTATTGGGTTTGTTTCTTTTAAAGGGGAAGTGATGTGTTGTGAGTGAGGACATATGTTACCTCAGAATACAGTAGTTCCCATATGCAACTGAAAATTCCAACTGCCTTGCGGGGGGGGGCGTTTGAGGTGTGGAATGGAGTGAAGTCCAATCAGCTTCCATATGCAAATGACCTTGGAACACTGGGCGGGACTGCACAAAGCAGCCAGTCAACCCAGCCAGTGTCTTCTGAGTGGCAGTTCTTCCGGCCAAACACTAAAGGCGGGCATTTTAGAACGTTGGTCCCCACTACTGCTTTATTATAAGGGAGAGATGTGTCATTTGACCCTTTGCCACAGCACTGCAGAATATCTCAGAAAGCGAATGGTTGCTCACTCATCCCCAAAACAAGTCTGGATTTTGAAGGAGCCAGTGGGCCTGTTCCTCAAATGAAGTAATCCTTACGTACTCCACCCCGAGCTCCTTTGATAAAGGGTGGGACACAAATGTAATTAATAAATACTATACTCAGCATAGCACAGCTGGTGGCAGGTTCAATTAGAGCTGGAGGCACAGCAAGGAGGGAGATTCTTGTGTGGGATTCCAGTGGACATTATTGAGGCAAAAGTGATACCCTTAATAAAGCTCTGTGAAGTGGTTTTAGTACCCCTTCTTCTAGTGCAGGCTCACTAAAATAGGGGTGGTCTGGTTCTCTTGTTTGCTTCAGTGTTATTTAATCCTAAGTATCCTCCTGGGATCTTTTGTTTCTATATTAGATCCTGCTGCTGTTGCAGAGCTATTATATTGTCTGGCTTCTACCACAATTTGGCTTGGTACTTTCCAGAATTTTCCATGGATACTGCAAACTACATAACTTGCTTCATATTAGCACAATAACTCACCCTACAAAAGTTGACAGCCAATACATTTGGTTTTTCGCAGGCACCCTTGTGCCCACCACCTTCCTGGTGCCGATCAAGTGTTTTTAGAAAGTAGGCAGGGCCATGTGGGCCTTCTGCCCAGCAGGCCTTCTGACTGGCTGAGCAGATTAGTAAACCAAAATGCCTTTGGCAGCAGCTCCCACCAAAGCACAAGGATCTTCAGTGAGTGACTGAAGGTAAGCTGTATGGTTGCAAGCAAATAGTTTTAAATATGTTCAGTTTTAATGGTTTTATACCCTGCCCTTCACTACCCGAAGGCATCTCGGAGCAGCTTACAAACACCTTCCCTTCCTCTCCCCACAAAAGACACCCTGTGAGTTAGGTGGGGCTGAGAGAGCTCTGAGAGAACTGTGAGTGGCCCAAGATCACCCAGTTGGCTTCATGTGGAGGAGTGAGGAATCGCCCCTGGTTCTCCAGATTGGAGTCCGCAGCTCTTCACCGCTACACCAAACTGGATCTCACTCTGATATCTTAGAAGATATCTTAAAAGATATCAAACAGAGCTTCTGCCTGAAATGTTAAAGTGTTCCTATTAGAGTTATGCATAACCTTAACATTCTGTGGTTGGCTCTGCCTCCCGTGTTCCAGCCATTCTGTATTTGTGCCCACCATCCTGAGTCTGAATTCCAAAGGTACTTGCAGGCTCAAAAAGACTGGGGACTCCTGGACTAGATGAAGGACTAGTTTAAATAGCGCATTAAAGGAGTTATGAGGGACAGGAATTTGAGGATTTCCTTGTTTGTCTACCAGAAAGACTCATGTGATTGGGATTCCCTGTTCTGTGGACGGAACACGGTCAAGGGAGCAGCTTGTTGCTTTGGACTTAGACAAATTGCAGAAGATACAGCTGAAAACTGTCAGGAGAGTTAAAGAGAGGGCCTTATGATTTACATGAGTTTGCCATGGGGATTTGCAGCCATATTGCAGCTGCAAGTCCCTGGTGGCAACTCCTGCATAAAAAAGTACACCTGGGGCCCAATTCAGATTGGGACCATGGCATGGGGGAAAGGAGGAGCTGAAGTGGTCTGGGAATCGTAGCCTAGGGAGTCCCTCCCCCCTGTACCATGGTCCTGATCCAAAATGGCTGCTAGCCCCCATTGGCAACTCATGTAAAAATGTGCAGTTTGACCCCCAGACAATAGATCTCTAAATACCAGATGTTAGGGCCATATAGCAGGAGAGACCTTAATCACCCTTATGTTCTGTTTATGACAACACAAAATCATCTGGCCACTGCTAGAAACAGAATCCTGGATTTGCTGGATCATTGCTCTGTCCAATAAGGCTGTTCCTATGTTCTTATGTGTTGCAAATGTCCATATGTATATCGGAACCTTGCAGAATTGCAGACTGTGTCCAAGGTGTAAGTGCTCACAAGTGCCTTATTCTATCACAATTTACATTGCCCAGATAAAGCCACAAGGTAGGTTTGTACGGTGCAATCTTAGAGCAGAGTTATACTCCTCTAAATCCACTGGTCAATGAGCTTAGAAGGGTGCAGCTCTGCTTAGGATGCAGTCTGTTGCAGCAAAAAGAATCAGAAAGTCTTGTGGCATCTTAACAAAATGTTATGCCAGCTTAAACTAGTCCATGAAAGTTTGTACTGGAATAAAATTAGTCTTTAAGGTGCCACAAATCCCCAGTTAAAACCCACACTTATACAGTCTCTTGAGAGAGTATTGCTTATTTATTATTTATTTATTCTTGGGCTTATGTCCCTCCATCCAAACAAGAGGCATCAACATACCTGAAATGCATGCTCAGCATAGCCAAGGTTCAGCTGGCGGCAAACCACCATGGCTTCTAAGGTGCCCCAGTTGTCACTACAGACTGCTCCCCATTTAAGCGTGCCGTTGTAATTCCGGAGGACTTCTACGCGACCTTCTGAGGGTATACGGCCACCGCTCAAACGTATCTGTAGATTATATTTTTTTAAAAGTTACTCTCATGGATTACTTAGTTAAAACACCTCCTATAATGGTTGTAAGCAATCAAACAATCCCTCAACCCCTTCCTGGCTTCCTCCGTTACTAATCTGTGTAATGGTTAGAGCAGTGATACTTGTTCAGTGGCTTGGCAGACATAAGTGGCTCTTTGATGTGCTGCCTGTGGCTTTTCAAAGCACCCTTCTCCACTATGGCACCTGTAATGATTTCTTGTTTTGGTGTGTGTGTTTCTTTAAATGTTTAGTTTGACTGCAGTAATGTAAGGAGAGTGACAGAGGAAGATAAGTGTGATGTTATTGGTGGATGACTGAGAGTGTGGGAGGAGAGATGTCTCTGAAGTGATTCTGTGTGTGAAGTTTGAAGAGAGAGCATAGTCTGTGTGACTATGGGAGTTTGAGTCTATTCTGTGTGAATAAGACGAACAGTTTAGTCTGTGTGACTATGAGTGTTTGAGTCTATTCTGTGTGAATAAGACAAAGAGTTTAGCCCGTGTGGCTATATATATATGAGAGAGAGATTAGACTGAGTGTCTAAGCCTGTCAGAGTGCAGTTTGAGAGACTGTTTGTGACGCCAAGCTTTGCCAGTTATATTTACAAGTTCCTTTCTTCAGCAACAGCTCAAAATAACCAGAAACCTATTTTGTTCTTTATTAAATAAATCATTTTTCATTTAAACATCCCAGCAATCTGAATAGTCCTTCCTGAGTGCCCAGACCCTAGGTCATTCTACCAAAAGAGAGAGATTTGGATTTTTTAATTCCTGGTGGCAGCAGAAATCTACCAAGTTCATGTACACAGAGTGTGTTTTAAAGGTAAAACCATCTCCCTAATAAGCAGGATGCCACAGCACCCAACCCATGTTTCAAGAGCAGGATGCCACAGCACCCAACCCATGTTTCTGGAAAGTGGGAAAGGGCATTGCGTGGTAGGTTCAAACCTTAAAATGGCCACCATAAGCGGGACTATAGGATGGGTGAGCTGCTAGCCTCCCTAAACTGAGGCCCTTACACCAGTGACATAAGTAAAGGACGTATTTTCTCCAACAATCTCCCACCTTTCTCTGCAGCTGTTGCCCTCTCACCACCTGCACTGCTGCCAGAAAAGCAAACTGGCCTCAAAGAAGAGATGGTGGCAGTGGTGATTTGACTCTCTCTTCTCGGAAGCCAGCTGGCTTTTCTGGCAGCAGCCCAAGTGTTAAGCTGGGAGTGGATTGACCCAATAAAGGAAGCCATGGCCTTCTGTTTGCAGTACTTGAGCAAGGTTGTTAATGACTGGGTGTTTTGGAAGTCATTAATTCATAGGTCTGGGTGGGTAGCCATGTTGGTCTGAAGCAGCAGAACAAAGTTTGAGACCAGTGGCACCTTTAAGACTTGAATAAAACTTTATTAATTCATAGGGTTACCATTAAGTCAGAAGTGACTTGATGGCATCTAACACACACACAGAGAGAGAGAGAGAGAGAGAGAGAGAGAGAGAGAGAGAGAATGAGTTGTTGTATGTGTGTTTTGGAGTGATGTGTGGCTCTTTTGGTTCATGGTAATTGAAAATCTGGCTCTATGCAAGCCGCAGAGTAAGTGCCATTGGGTTAGAATGTCACCACAGTATCTTGGAGACTCAGGTTTGAATCTTCACTCTGCCATGGAAGCTCACTGGGTGTCTTTGGGCGTAGGGCTGCCAGTTGCCTTCCTGTGGTGGGCAACCTTCCAAGGTAGCAATTTTCTCCAGGTAAACGGTTTCTGTTGCCTGGAGACCAATTGTAATAGTTGGAGATTTCCAGCCACCATCTGTTGATTGGCAACCCTAGGTGGAAAACCATCTATGGTGGGCAACCTTCTGCCCCTGTTTGCTCTTGGTAAGTTTAGTGGTGGGAGAAAAAAGAGATGCACTCAAGCCACCTGATTTCCAGACTACAGAGATTAGGTCCCCTGGAGAAAATGGCGGCTTTGGAAGGTGGACTGTGTGGCATTATACCCTCTTGAGGATCTTCCCCTCCAAAAACCCTGCCTTCTCCAGGCTCCATCCCCAAATCTCCAGGAATGTGGAGCCCCACAGCAGAGCAAGCCTATCTCAAAATACTTTCCAGTGGTATTCCAGACTGCACAACTTGTGACCTGTGGAGCCAAACAGCTCGCCAGGCATATATTGAGCTTGGCAGTGCTAGACTAATTGCAGTCCTTAGGAGGGCAGGAACAACAAGAGACCCTTTATTGACTCTTAAGTGGGCTGCCAAGTTGGCTTAGTGCATTTTGGCCAGATGGATTGTGCAATGTATTTGGTCCCCCTGTCTGACCCAGACTCTATGGGTCAATCTGTAAGGGACAGATCCACACATGGCCTGGTTTTAAGGCATTAGCTGAATTTCATGACCTTGCCCCCAGGCCCTATGTCTATGAAGGTTTTAAAATTGTCTTTGTCAGGGAGGTCAGGGGTTTGCATTACTGACTGCTGCTGCTCATCTTGCCGCTGGCTGAACTCCTTTCTTCCTCACTCCAAACTCTGATATCCAGTATTCACACCCTCAAAAAGAGTGGGTTTTGAGTTTTAGGTACAAGACAGAACAAAAAAATTTTATGCTCTCATCAATAAGAAGTTTAGCAGAGAATGAGGAGGAGGCACAAAGCCTGAAGAAGTGTTACGATATTGCTCAAAATATCTGTTGCTATCAGGTTCCAAAAGAACACAGATGTTAAACTAAGTGGAATAAGTGGTGTTTGGCCAAGCAACTGAGATACAGGTCTACAAAGTTCAGGGCCTGCCTGCCAACTGCGATCCTGAGCCATCATTTGAAGGTGACTTGAGGGAAGGACGAAAAGCTCCCAATGTTGATTAAAGTAAAGGTAAAGGTTCCCTTGCTCGAAAGCCAGCCGAATCCGACTCTAGGGTTGCGGTGCTCATCTCCATTTCAAAGCCGAAGAGCCAGCGCTGTCTGAAGATGTTTCCGTGGTCATGTGGCTGGCATGACTAAACATCAAGGTGCACGGAACGCTGTTACCTTCCCACCAAAGTGGTACCTATTTATCTACTTGCAATTTCTTGCTTTCGAACTGCTAGGTTGGCAGGAGAATGTTGATTAGAACCCTCTTTAAATGTCCCTCTGCTGCTCACAAACAGGGTAAAATATCCCTGGAAGATCTTCCCTTTCCCACAGGAATCCAAACAAATGTAGTCCGAAATCTGATTCAAATGACCTCTGGGTAACAGTAGCTGCTTGAAGAGCCTGCATATGCTGTGGGTCTTTTGTAAGCACAATTGACCAAGTGCTGGATCCAGCTTGTAAAATGCATTGTAAAATGCATTTTTGTAATGCTTACTGTGTACTGAAAATTGACACCCAAAATCTGCAGGCTTTCCAAGTGTCTATTATTTCCCAAGATGGCTCTGCAGTGCAGG
Source organism: Gekko japonicus (assembly GCF_001447785.1). Lineage (NCBI taxonomy): Eukaryota > Metazoa > Chordata > Lepidosauria > Squamata > Gekkonidae > Gekko > Gekko japonicus. The sequence continues at coordinate 164,698 of NW_015163636.1, read as the reverse complement.
GTCCTGATGATTTACATCAACATTCCAGTCACGACTTTCATATGAGATTATGTCATCAGGGATATAACACCACAGGCACAGCTTCCAAGAGTAAATTAATCAATCCTCAGACATCAATTTTAGAATATTCAAATCTAGAGAACAAAACAATATATGTGCATATGTGAACCAGCCTGCAGTGCACTCTCTCCTTCAAAGTAACATCATCACTGCAGAAACATATGCTATGACAAAGCCTGAGAGGCCTAAAGGTAAAGGTAAAGGTTCCCTTGCTCGAAAGCCAGTCGAGTCCGACTCTAGGATTGCGGTGCTCATCTCTGTTTCAAAGCCGAAGAGCCAGCGCTGTCCGAAGACGTTTCCGTGGTCATGTGGCCGGCATGACTAAACACCAAGGCGCACGGAATGCTGTTACCTTCCCACTGAAGTGGTACCTATTTATCTACTTGCAATTTCTTGCTTTCAAACTGCTAGGTTGGCAGGAGCTGGAACTAGAGATGGGAGCTCACTCCATCATGCGGCACCCGGGTCTCGAACTGCTGAACTACTGACCTTCCACAGCCTGCAGTTCAGCGTCTTAACCACTTGAGCCACCGCAGCTCCTAAAAGAATTTGTTGCGCCGCCCGGGAATCGAACCCAGGTCGCAAGAATGGGAATCTTGCATGATACCACTACACCAGCGGCGCAACTCTGAGAGGCCTACTCAGATACAAATAGCTGTTCAGTGGCAAATCCTGTTGTTCTTTGCTAGGCTGGAGGCATCCATAATTTTTTGCCACTAACTTCTCTCCTAAACAGGTACAGCTACAAGTAGCTACAAATACATGGGCATCTTTTCAGGTGTTTCTGACATCCCTTGTATTTCCTTATGGTGTTTCCTTAGCAACATAGATAACAAGTAAGTTGCCTCCCCCAGAATATTATTATGGAACAAAAGAACATAGCCTCATGCTAAACATTTCTCTTTTTAAAACTGTGTGATCATAACTTGTTAATGTATTGAAAATGGAGAAAAAAAGGAACAACAACAACTCCAAAATATTATCTTGTGGGATATGGTGAGTGCAGGGCAGAACACAGAATAGAAAGCCTCAAGCATAATCCACCAAGAATTTTTCCTGTGACTTGCAGCCTGAAATCCTTTTAACTGGAGATGCCAGGGATTGGACCTGGAACCTTCTGCATGCGAAGTGTAGATCTGATCTCTGAGCTATAGGCCCTGACATAACCAGGGTTAAACAGCTCTGCAGTTCATCCACAGCAAGTCTTAACTTGAATCCTCTTGCCAAACAGGAAATGAATGCAGCACATGAGGAAAAGCAGTGGCTTTTCTGCATGTTTATGTGAATTAGCTCTCAGTTGGCTAGATCCTCTTTATCAAAGACAATGTTCCTTGTACTTGATTGTATGAGAAGTGGCAATTGTCAGATTATTGCACTGGAAGTAACTGTACCATACAGACCTAGATATAAAAAAACAAAAAAGGAGTGCTGTGGCATCTGAAAGAAAGAATTATTGTGGCCTACATTTTCATGAACCTACAAAATGGGCTCTCATCTAGTCATTGCAAGCTTATTTCACAATAAGTTCTGTTCAGCCACACTCTGCCATCACAATACACCATGGTTTATTATTAGAGATGGGCATGAACTGAGAAACGAATCACAATTCAAGCACAAACCAGGCCAATTCATGCCGTTTGGTTGCATTGTTCCCGAAACGAAAAACGAACCACCTTTTCCTGTGGAGGTTCATTTGGTTCATTAGAGCAGTTTGTCCTCCAGACAGCCTGGCACAGATTCAATCAATTCCTAGGCAACACTGGGGATAGACTTGTGGAGAGCCCTAGAAACACCCATAGCAGTCTATGGGAACAGATTGTGTGTATGTATATATCTCTATATAATGTATGGCTGCGAAAGTTGGACTATAAGGAAGGCCAAGCGCCGAAGAATAGATTCTTTTGAACTATGGTGCTTAGGGTTGCCAAGTGCTTTTTGAGCTGCAGCGTGGGACTCCCGGCTTGTGGCTGGAGTGCGCGCGTGCGCGCCGCACGCACGTCACCCAGAAGTGACGTGACAACGCCGGGCACGCTGGGGCGGGGCCACGACTATCCAAGGGAAAACCATAGAGTTTTCCCTCGGATGACCGTGGCCCCGTGCCGAAGAATAGATTCTTTTTAATTATGGTGCTGGAGAAGACTCTTGAGAGTCCCTTGGACTGCAAGGAGATTAAATCAGTCAATCCTAAAAGAAATCAACCATGACTGTTCCCTGGAAGGCCAGATCCTGAAGTTGAAGCTCAAATACTTTGGCCACCAAATGAGAAGGGAGCACTCACTGGAGAAGACCCTGATGCTGGGAAAGAAGAAGGGGACGGCAAAGAATGAGATGGTTAGACAGTGTCATAGATGCAACGAACATGAAATTGAGCAAGCTTCGGAGGACAGCGGAAGACAGGAGGGCCTGGTGTGATCTGGTCCATGGGGTCGCGACTGTGCGACTGAACAACAACAACATATATCTATATCTATCTATCTCACTCTGACTCAGCTGCTTTCACTTTGCAGCAGGAAGAGACAGGAGCAAGTCAGGAAGAATTGCCTGCTGCCTGGCTAATTTAAGGGGAGTCTAGAGCTGAGCTTTCCTGTGGGCACCTGCTTTGTTGGGCTATAACACAGACATCCCAAATCCAATCTTTGCCAGACCTGGATGGCACATGGAGAAGAGCCTGCTGAAGACTTCCTGTGAGTTTGGCATCTCTAACTTGTGAGGGGGCTGTTCTATGACCTCCCAAACTCATGAACTGAATGAACCATGAACCGGTTTGGGAAATGGGAGGAGTTTGTGAAAGCGCATGGTTCGTGTCATCAAACGAATCACAAACCACCACGAACCACCATTTTCCTGGTTCAAGCCCATCCCTATTTATTATCTATGGCTTGTTTAAAACACAGTTAGCTGTGATGTCTGAATGCAGATGGTCCAACAAACTGGGTTTTGTTGGTCACTGCCAGACTGGAGTTTCACGGTGGGTTTTATAGCTGATTTCTCAACCACAGTTAGTTCTAATTGTGGTTTCCTGTGACATCTGAATTCACAAACCACAGTTGGCTACGTAGCACTACCTCTTAGAGCAATGGCCACAGAAAAGCCAGCATGAGGAGATAGAGGAGAGGCATGAAGGGGTCATGCCCACACTGGGATCTATTACTTATGTCTGGTAGCCCAAAGAACCATTTAGACAAATCAGGGTTTATTTAATGTCTGAAAGCAGCCCCTGCCTTTAAGGTACCACAATCTCCTTTTTCTTTTTACTGTAATGAGCTACTACAACTACTGCTCTGGAATTTATAACAATGTTTACTTTGTTATAAATTCTATAGCATAGAGCAGTGGTCCCCAGAGTGCTGACATCTTTCCTGGTGCCCACCATTTTTTTTAGTAAGTAAGAGGGGCCAGCTGGGGCTTTTGCCCAGCAGGACTTCGACTGGCCACTGGAGTTCTGATTGGCTGTGCAGGTTTTTAAAGATGTTGTTTTGGCAGCAGCTACTACCACAGCTTCCCTTTAAAACAATATGTTCATTTAAAAAGGCATCCTGTTAAACAGAGCTTCTGCCTGAAATGCTGAAGAGATACTATTAGTTATGCATAACCTCACTCCCTGATATTTTGTGGTTTGGTTCTGGATCTCACGGCAACCATTTTGTGGTTGCATCCTCTGCCTTGTGCCAGGATTCCAAAGGTGGCTGCGGGCTCAAAGAGGTTGGGACCCCTGGCACAGAGAGCAAGGTTGTGAGCGACCATATTGTTTTTATTTCCATGATTAGGCATATGTATCTGCTCCTCACCTGGTTCTGGAAACCCATGGCTGGGACATTACATCTCACACTAGCATCTTCTTCATGGCTGCATCTCTGTGTGTCAGTGGTGAATTTGCAGTCTGTGATGGACTTTTCATAACCCAAGCATTCCACTTCATTGAGATGGATGAGGCCCAGTCCTTTAAGAGAAAGAAGTACACTCTCTTAGTTTTCCACAGGCAAATCAGACAAGGACATTTTGAGTTTCTTTCACTCTGGTCATATCAAATCTAAATCCAGAAGCTCCAAATACCACCTCAGGAGGATTTCCAGAGTTGAAAGATCTGGAATTTTAGCTACGGTCTTCTTGTGGCTTGTTTTTACAGCTTGACACATTTTTTCCAGGAGCTGGTTTTTAAAAAAATGCCAGAAAGAGAAGAAAGTCCAGTGTTCCACTTTTCTATCATTTACAAACTTCAGCTGGAGACTTGGAAGCAAAACATACATCTCCTCCCACTTTTTTTGTTTTTGTTTTTTATTTTGGGTTTTTTGGCAATTTTTTTTTTGACAGGAACCTGCAGTTGATCAAATTCTGACATTTAGCAAGGAACAAAGACGCTTTTGCCCAGACAACATAACAGACAGTTGATCAAATTCTGACATTTAACTGGGAACAAAGGCGCTTTTGCCCGGACAACAACAGAAAAACAAACAATCCCAAATACAGGTGGGTCACTTGAGAATTCCAGAATTGTTTTGACCTTAACAATGATTCCAAGGATACAGGGATTTCACAAGATGTCTGAGCTTGAATGCGGGAGATTCTTTTACTACAAAATACAATTTCCCCCTCATTAGCATAATAGCAATTTTTTTGGGGGGGGTCTTATTCCCCTGATGGTCATGCATTTACTGAGATCTGGTATTCCAGCACTGTGTTCTGGTGCACCCTAATGTGTTCTGGAAGAGTCTAAATTAATTATGCTTTCTATGCCCCTAGAAAAAGAGATGCTTTGTGGAGCACTGACTGCTCCTTTCTTGGCCAAAATATGGGCAGTAACATCATCCTAAGGGAGAAGCACCAGGATTCCACGTCGCATCACTGCTGCGAATCCCAAAAGGAACACCAAATTCCATAATGGAACCCTGGCAAAGAGAAGGGCTCTCCTGATGTTGCTGAATGTGTGCATTTGTGCACTCATTTTGGGACATCATGCCTTAGCCAGTTTTCTGTTGGCATGGTTTCCTAATTTCTGCAATCCTGTTGCATTGTTTACTGGATATCTTGTGCTGTCTGATTTAATAATTTTCTATAGTTTGTAATCCACCTTGAGTCTTAATGAGAAAAGCAGACTACATATGAAGTGAACATATATGAAGTATATATGAAGTAAGTAAATACACTACACTATTATGCAACCTACTTTTTTGTTTTTGGCTTCTTTCTGACATTTGGCTGCTTTCTGACATTCCACAATCCTCACTGCTTCCAAATCTTAAAGGTAAAGGTAAAGGTAAAGGTTCCCTTGCTCGAAAGCCAGTCGAATCCGACTCTAGGGTTGCGGTGCTCATCTCCGTTTCAAAGCCGAAGAGCCTGCGCTGTCCGAAGACGTTTCCGTGGTCATGTGGCCGGCATGACTAAACACCAAGGCGCACGGAACGCTGTTACCTTCCCACCGAAGTGGTACCTATTTATCTACTTGCAATTTCTTGCTTTCAAACTGCTAGGTTGGCAGGAGCTGGAACTAGAGACAGGAGCTCACCCCGTCTTGCGGCACACGGGTCTTGAACTGCTGAACTACTGACCTTCCACAGCCTGCAGTTCAGCGTCTTAACCACTTGAGCCACCGCAGCTCTTACACATACAGCTCTTACAAATCTTACACATCCCTTTTTATGAACACAAGGAAATGTACTGCATTGCACAGCATTGCACAGCTAGCTGTGCAAATATTTAGTGTTTTTAAAAGAAATCACGCAACCCAAAGAAGAATCTAGAGGAGAACATGCAGGAAACCCATAAAAGACCTATCTATACTACAGATGTATATTGGCCTTATACTACTGTCCTGGGATTTCTCTGAAGAATTGTAGTTTGATGAGCATGCTGAGATAAAACCAGATGAACTGTCGACACATGAACCTCTGAAGAGGGGACATTTCCTTTCTGCAGTGATCTAGCAACTCTTGGCTCTTCTTTTCTTCCATCAAACAAGCAGATGCTAACTTGCTTCTCTAAGAGGTGGCATCTTCTGAAATACTAATTCTCAGGACTGATATTGGCTTGGGCCCTTGAAAATCAAAGCACCAGAGCAGATGCCTAAAGTTTCCAGGCTCCAGCTGTGCAATGTGGCAAGAGGCAGCACGCTCCAGCCCATCACGTTGCAGTCAAAAATTTTCGTGTGATGCTGGTGCTTCCGTAGTTGTAGCGGCAATTACATAGCAGAGCACTCTGCGTGCACTTTGGCTGGCATACTCATGTTTTCAAGATTCCAGAGAGCCACAATATTTCTCATGCTTTTAAATTAATTTTCCTTCTCCTTCCCCAAACCACATAGTTCTGGAAGCACTTCACCTATTAATTTTGTTTTGTTTTGTTTGGTTTGGTAATGTATCTCCCCACACATATAAGAAGCAGGGGACAGGCCTTGAGGATTTTGGAAATCAAGAGCCAGCCTTCAGCAGGTATTTTCTGATATATTACTAATAGGTTGATCCTAAAATATTTAAGATGGATGGGGAGAGGAGAGGAAAATGAGAAATGTGTAGCATTCAAGTCTGTAAGTATGGTCCATGATATTAGTTTATTTAAAATATTTGCATCCTGCCTATCTATAAAGTATCCTACATGCAGTTCACAACACCCTGGGCAAAGCAATTAAAACAATAAATCAATAGCAATTAAAATAATAGACCAATTAAACAAACCAACAGCATAAGATCATAAAAAGCAAGGGCAACATGAGAGCCAATTAAAATGCGAGCAGAAATCATAGCCAAAAATAGTATGCCCAAACCATCTTTGCATCCAGAACTCGTCAATAAGAATGCAAAGTAAAACCAGCAGCAGAGCAGACTAGGGTGAAAGTTACCCAGTACTGCATACCAGAAAGAAAGAGGCTAAAGTGGTACCTCCAGTCTTCTGCTTCAAGCCCCACTCCAAGAGACAGTACCAGTAAGAAATTTAAGTTACTTTCACCCTTGGGGGACAGAAAAGACTCAAACACATGATAAATATGTCTTTGCCTGTTACTTGAAAGCTGGTGTCAGTGCCAGGTGAGCCTCTTTGGGGAGGGAGTTCCATGAACTCAGTCTCTGGTGCTCACCAATCTTGCATCTACCAAGAGGGTGCATTGAACTGAAGAAAACTGGCTGGCAGGCCCAGGACCCTATAGAGCTTTACAGGTAATAATCAGCACTTTGAATTGTGCAGGGAAGCAAACTTGCAGCCGACACGTCTCTCTTACAACTGGTATAATATGACTTCTATAACTCAGTCTGGCAAGCCATCTTAGGACCATGCTTTGAACCAGCTGAAGCTACTTAACAGTCTTCAAAGGTTGAGCACATGGCAGCAATTCAAACGGGATGTAATCTGAGTGTGGATACCTGTAGCCAAATCATGCCTCTCAAGGAAACACTGCAGCTAACAAATCAACCAAATCTGGCTAAAGGTACTATGGGCAACAGTTGCACCTCCATCTGAAGCCCTGGATCTAACAGCACTCCAAAGCTGCCAACCTGCTCTTTAAGTGGGAATGCATCCATTACATAATACATAATTAGCTTATGGAATTCATTTATGGAATGGATGTGATGGCGCTCATTATCTAAGGCTAGACAATATACTCACTGCATTCCAGGCTGATGATGTGATGTCTGCGACTAGTGTAAAACATTGTTTGCACTCTGTGGTGTAAAGGATTAGGAAAAAAATAACAACATTCTCCCCAGGGCCCAATAGCATAAGCCATTGCAAGCTTCCTAAAGGAAGTTGCAGAAGTCAGTACTTTGGAAGGAGAACCCACAGATACAGACAGCTAAATAGTTTCCATTCTTTCAGACGATTTGAAATCAAAACTTGATGGCCAAATGATACTGAAGACTTCCCTTCCTGGGAGTAAAATGTAGATGTTCTAATTGCTACAGGTTGAAAAGACCACGGGGGGCCCCCTAACAAAACTGTTGAGGTCCATTCCTGAGGTGGTAAATTCTTCTAAACAAATGAATATGTCACGTGATGCCTGCATGGCTTAGACTAAACCTTACATGGTTTTAAAAGGGGAGTAGGCAAACTCATGGAGGATAGGTTATATCACACAGGCCATTAGCCATGATGACTACAAGCATTATGCTCTGCAGAGAACAACTTACTGGTGATCCCTGGCCCTAAGGATATCCAGCTGTCCCCGACCAGACCCAGGGCTTTTTTGGCTCTGGCTCCAGTCTGGTGGAACTCTCGGCCAAATTCCACTAGGGCCCTGCGGGATTTAATGCAATTCCGCAGGGCCTGCAAGGCAGAAGTGTTCCACCAGGCCTTTGGTTGAGGGCAGCGTGGTTCCATCTTGCTGGCTCCCTTCACCTTTTCTCTGCCCCTGCTTTTTCAGCCTTCTCTCCCTCCCCCACCCACGGGAAGAAAGCACAGTCCAGAGTAAGTTGGAGAAAAATGTACATATTAGCACCATCTGGGATTTATGTATTGATGTTTAATTGTTTTTAAAATGCTTCTGATTGCTTTTAAAACCATGTACATCGCCTAGAGCCTTGTCCTACAGAGATTAGGCAATTAAGAAATTCGATTTAATAAATAATAATAATTAATAAATAAAATAGGATTCCCGGGTTAAGAGACAGCTCTGAATACCAGTTCTCGGGGAGCAACAGTGGGGGACAGCTATGGCCTATGCCCTCCTTTATACCCTCCTCCAAAAGCATCTGTCCAACCTCGGTGGAAAAGCAACATAGATGGACCTCTGGTTTGATCCAAGAGAATTTTTTAATGTATGTTTCTTTCTTTGAAAAGGACATAGGCTGCCACTCAAGTGACTTGCTTCTTCTTCTTCCTCTTCCTCTTCCTCCTATCCCCTTTACCCTCTCCGAAGACACTTTCCTTTTAAGCATCTTACCTTGCCCGAGCCTTGCGCCTGAAATAGCCTCCTGGGCGCTTCCGAAGCCCAGCTCTCGACAGACCACACTGGCTGCAACCAGGCTCCACTGGTCATGGCAGATGGTTCCCCATTCCCTGTTCTTTAGCACTTCAACACGGCCTTCTCCTGTCTTGGCTCCACCCTTTAGCCTCACCAGTGGATGCTGAAAGAGAAAGACCCATGGAAACATCTCATTGGTTATGAATGTTACGGTGCATTTTCTGCTATAGGAAAGTGTCTGCTTCCTGAACCAGCCATTCCCATCCTGACACCCACCCCACCTCAGTCATTACTGAAGGCAGACCTAATGACACTATCACCATAGTATGTAAAAAGTAGCCC
>NW_015163636.1:148385-155199 GCF_001447785.1 Gekko japonicus | reverse complement strand
CTTTGCATGTTAGGCCACACACCCCTAATGTAGCCAATCCTAATGAGTTGCTGCTGTTGGGTGTGGCCTGTTATGCTAATGAGTTCCTGCTGGGCGTGGCCAGCTCGGGAGCCAGCCGGAACTCCGTTCCTGTGCGTGCCTGCCCAAAAATAGCCCTGCCTGGGGTTATACTGTATGATGGCTGAGTATATTCCAGACCTAATTGGACACTGTTCCCCACCTTTCATAAACATTTTCAACAGTGCAAAACCCCCCTTTTTCATAATGTGTGAGTATGTCTTCCCAAAATGTTTGATTTGTTTCAATAGCCCTCACTCTTAGTTGCTCTCACTTGCCTGCAGTGATGCTATCACATTGGCAAGCAAATCTGATTGGCTATGTAGAGCTGCAACATCGTCCCATTCACTGCATAACGACTGGCTGGATGGGATCACAGACTCATCCATGAGATAGGAAACAGCAGCAGCCAGAGAGGGAAAAGGAGGTGCTGAAGTGGCATAAACCAGGAAAAAGCCAGGGCTATATTTGGGCAGGAACGCACAGGAACGGAGTTCCGGCTGGCTCCTGAGTTGGCCACACCCAGCAGGAACTCATTAGCATAATAGGCCACACCCAACAGCAGAAACTCATTAGGATTGGCTACATTAGGGGTGTGTGGCCTAACATGCAAAGAAGTTCCTGCTACAAAAAAGCCCTGGGTTTTGAGAATAAACAAAGTAAACAGAATAAGAAGCAAAAGTGGGTGTGGCTGGATGACCACACTTCTGGTAACATGGGGATGTGGCCTAATATGCTAATGAGTTTCTGCTGTTGGGTGTGGCCTATTATGCTAATGAGTTCCTGCTGGGCTTTTTCTACAAAAAAAGCCCTGGGGAAAACAATGTCATCACACAAGGTAGGGGAAATGGGAACATCTGCACATTTTAAGTGGCATTTGGGAAATAGAATGAGTGTCTACCTGAGTACTGAAGATACTGAATATTCCACAGATCACTCTTCTTTTTCAAAAACAGTTCCTGCCTCTCAGGGACTCAACAATGAGCTTGCAAGAGTCTGGGCAGTGCTTAATACAAAGGGGCCGAGTGGATTTGTCACTGGATAAGCAAGCAAGGTTTCAGTGCATTCCACCATTTCTTGCCCATAGGTCTTTGACATGAAAAGATCATGTAACAGTGCAATCCTAAACCAGCCTATTCATAATCCGACTGAAGTCTATTCAAATGGGGCATATTCCATGGAAAGTCTTCTTAGGTCCCGTCCACACGGGGGGATTTGGGCCAGTTGCGGGCCAGTTCGGGGCCGGATCAAACCGGCGCGATCACACCACAACATCTGGGAAGCGTCCTGCTTCCGTGCCCGAACTGGCCCTTCCTCGCCCTAATCCGGCGCAAATTGAACCACCTACCTTGGTGGTTCAACTTGTAGGCGCGCTTCAAGCCGGGCGTTTGATCGCCAGCGCTTCCTTGCGCCGGCTCAACCCCGGCCCGGAGCCAAACTGCGTATGCTCGGACATGCGCAGTTCGGCCGGCTCCCGTTCGGGCCGTTTTTTCTCCCCGGCGTTTGATCGCGCCGGGGAGAAAAGGTGCCGCGGCCAGGGGATCCGTGGGATCCCGCCGCGGCGCCTCAACGTTAAGAGGCTTTTCCCCTGTCGTGTGGCAGGGGCCTTAGAACTGCACTGTTTTGATCTGCATAAAAGTTGCAGTTTGGTTTTAGCTGGCACAGAATCCAGATTATTTCAGCAAAGAATTCTGCAGCGCATAGATTGCACTCATGAATCTGCACTGAAAGATAAGGCCCAAACCCCCAGCTTCTGAAAAACTAGGAATTCAAAACAGCTACAGTTGTGCTGGCTCCCGAGCATTTAGCAAGCCACTAAATCCCAACATAGACATCAATTTTAACACGAGCCATAGGAAATGTTTCAACTCAACTGAAAACAGGTTCATCATCCAAGGACACGATGTACATGCTTTCCCATAAGGTTAGAGAGAGAGAGAAAAATCTGCTTCTAAAAACATTTTTGAATTGAGTGACTCTTGCTGTTGGAGTAAATACCCTCTTTTAATGATTTGTAAAATAACAGGCAGTCCCAAGAACTCCACCCAGCAAGTTCCTCTGTGACTTGATACATAAAAGTCTTAATTGCAGGAGTTTTGCCATGCCCTCTGGAACCAAATGATGCCAACTCTGCCTCTGGTCATATATGTGCATGAATGGTGAAAGTACCCTACTGTAGTGTGTTTATTTATTGAATATAGAGGAGGTCCGATAAGTGGATGGTGGTTCAGGTCTGGGTAGAGTGAAGCCTCTGTCTCCCCAGGGGCTTCCAGGATGGATGGTTCTCCCTCCTAACCCCCAGGGCAATAAAAGAAGAGTGGAGCTAAAATGGAAACATCAACACATCCAAGAGAATGCCTCTCCTGTTATTATACAGTTTGTTCAGTGTGTGTCTGCCTTCCACTCAAGATTTGCATGAAGGAGGGGTAGCCAGTTTTTTAAAAGTGGAATGCCTGGAATTTAAGCCGCATTTCAGTCATGGAACAAAGCCGATGTATGGCTCCATCACAAAAAGAATGAAACCATCACATGGCTCACTTTCCTCCTGCCTTTCTGAGTTTGAAGTGTGCATTAGGATTGTCTCACCCCACCAGAATTTTTGAACCTTGCTTCCTCACCCTATGAAGCATAGCTGAGCTGCCTAGAACCTGCAACTCTCACCTGGATATATCGAGTTTCCCTTTCCTCTCTCTCTCTGTGTGTGTGTGTGTGTGTGTGTGAGTGTAGCATCTTGCTGAGCTACATAAAATTGTTTTTTTTAAGTGACATGAAACGACATGAATTAATGATGGGGTCATACAACAATCCTACCCCCACTGTGGACAAGAACACTGGTTTTCCAGTGACAGAGCCAAGACATAAATTTGACTGGCAGCTTGCTGTGCTACTTTCTTATTTTCTTAAGGGTCTGTGTGAGGAATTTGGTCAGTGAATTTCTGAGATGAAGAACACATTCCATTCCAATGTATTTGAAAAAGTGTGCCTTGCACATGAAAGCTCATACCTTGAATAAACCTTTGTTGGTCTTAAAGGTGCCACCGGACTCTAAATTTGTTCTACTACTTCAAACCAACATGGCTGCCCACCTGGATCTTTCTAAAATGAAGTGTGCTTTATTTATTTGACGTATTTCTAACACATATTTTTAGCTAGGCTACTTACTAGGATAGTCTCATCTCAGATACCTTTGGGCTTTCAGTGACTGACACCCTGCCAAAACCTGTTCCTGGACATTTGAAAAACTCTGATGTATTTCTTGCTTTAGTTTCTCTCAATGGGTAGGTGAATTATTACAAATGTATTAATTCAAGAACATCTGCCATGTGTTATCTACTTTCAAAATGAGAGGCGCTACGGCTCAGCTTTGTCTGGATCTTGTTTTTCCTCCTCTGAGAGGAAAGCGACCCTCTTGAAGGACTGTAAGAGAGGGACTGATTTTCCTCAATGGTCTGTCATTTCAGACAGAACCGTTTTAGAACCGGTTCCCTACCGGAATATATTTGTAATTTCAGACACAAACGCTTCTGTCCTGTTTAGGAAACGGGGCTGAAGCGTTTTACCTGTCAACCACTTCCAAGTAGTCTTCAGTTTCCTCTCCCGGTTCCGATGCACTTTTTCCCGTCATTTTTCGCCTGTGCGGGCGATCTCCAGCTTTTTTTTTTAACATTCACTTTATAGCGTTATAGCGCTATAATGTTATAAAGGAACAGCAGTGCATCAACCCCATTGGAATGCCTGGAGTGTTTTGTTATAATGCTATAGCGCTATAGTGCTCTAAAGCGAACGTTCAAAAAAAAAAAAAAGCTGGAAATCACCCGCACGGGTGAAAAAGGGTGTGGGGGGGAAATGGTGCAGTCTGAAATGGCAAACCACTTCAGATCCAGCTCTTCACCAGAAGGGGAAAGCCATGTGTGAAATGGCAGCCCTATACCGGTTTACTCCATGATGGATCAAAAACGGCTTCAAAACGGGTTAAAAAGGGTAATGTGAAATTCCTCGATGTTTCTCAGACTGTAGAACTTCCCATATGTTTAAGGCACTTTTTCTTCTTGTAGTGGTGTAGAAGTCCCAGTGTGGGTGCAACCAGTGAAGTGTAGTGGTTAGAGACTAGGATCTAGTTAGACCCAAATTCTAATCCCCACTCTGCTGCGGAAACTTGCTGAATGCCTTTTGGCCAGTCATTTTCTCTCAGACTAACATACCTCATGGGGTTGTAGGGTTGCCAGCCTCCAGGTGAGGCCTGGAGATCTCCCGCTTTTACATCTGATCTCCAGCTGACAGAGACCAGCTCCCCTGGAGAAAATGGCTGCTTTGAAGGGTGGACTCTATGGCATTCTATCATGCTGAGGCCCCTCCCCTCCCCAAACCCCGCCCTCTCCTGGCTCCACCCCCAAAGTCTCCAGGTATTTCCCAACCTAGAGCTGGCAACCCTGTGGGGTTGCTGCTGTGTAGATAAAATGAAAGGGTGATAATTACGTTGTACAATGCTGTGCTTTGGAGAGAAAAGCAGTATATAAATGTCTAAAATAAATAAAATGAGGTGTGTGTTAAAAATTGCATCACCATCAAAAATCACCAGCTACCACTGGTTACTGGAGCCTATGACTCCATTCAAATGTTGATACTCTGTACAGAGACCAGGAGGCTTTAGAAGTTGTAGCTGGAGGATTTACTGGTGCTATAAATAAAGCAATGTTCCATGAATGGATGGATGAATGAATGAACACAGCATGACTAGGGAGAGGTTGGTGACTTAAACAGCACTGTGTATTTAAAATCTGGAGATATGTACTGTAAACAAGGCAGAGGTCATCTGCAGGACAGCCAAAACCCAACACAGAGCACTTCAGGAATCAGTGGCTGCTTGGTCAATTCAAAGTTTACAGGGTACTTCATTGCTTGCGGAACTGGGGGCAGATAATCTGTTTTAATGTTTATTATAGCACCAATTACACTCTGCAAGTCACTAAGTGGCCCTCGTGGGCATTTTTTGAATTGCAAGAGTTATCAGTCCACTGTTTGCTTTTAGCCTTAATCCTGAGCAAATATGCAAAATCTCAGATGCTTCTGAATAAATGCTTTGTAAAGACTGAATATGAATGGACTCAAGCCCATGACTGCAGGTCTTGAACCACTGACTGGAGGGTTGACCAGCAGGATTCAGAATGTATCCTATGTGCCAGCACACCACCCGGCTCTGGCCAAAAGGGTAAGTACAAGAAGACAGCTGAGCCAGCCAAAGAAGGTTCCTTGCATCAACAGGCCAGATACTCCCTGACTCCTAGAAATGCTTCTGGGTAGGGCTGGCTGGCTGTTCTGAGCAACTAGGAGATCTGCTCCTGTTTCTTCCAACTACCTCTGTCGCACAGGAGCTGGACGTGACAATAAGAGCCTAGAAACTGAACTGTACTTCCTGACTCCAAGTCTGCAGTCTAAACGACATTTGGAACTTCTACACCGCTGTGACTTCACCACATTTAGATGGGTCTGCCAGCTGTTTTGAATTGTTCCTTGTGGCTGCTGCTTATCTGAGACAAAAAGGTTGTTTCCACATGGAGAACTTGCTCTGCATTGCTGCCCAACTGGCAGCAGATTTAATTCTGGGTTCCTCACAATGTCTTTGTGCTGGGTCCACCATACTTTTTCTTTGCAAACTGATTTAATTCTGGCAGATCATATCCAAAGCAGGTTTGGGAAAGTATGGAAGGAAAGGCTTGAAAAGTATGGAAGAAAAGATGTAAATTTCTTCACCTTTCTGCCTACATTTTGTGTTATTTTATCTCCTGCCCATGATCCCCCTCCCTCCTGGGCTCTTTGCCATTTTTAAAAAATTAGTAGTAGTGCTGTGGGTCAGCCAGGGCTCAATGATAGGGAGCACTCCTCAGAAGAGGACTCCTTAGGAGAAGAGAAGCCCTGTGTAGCCAGCCTTGAGTTAACAGGAGTAGCTGACCAGCAGGAAGATGAGTTGCAGGCTTGTCAGGATTCACAGCCAACAGATGGTGCAGAGCCACCAACACCCTCCTGCCCTGATTCAGCAGGTGAACCTCAGATGGCTATTCCCAGCCCACCAGTATCACCCACACCCTTAGAGCACTGCAGACGGAGGCTGAGAACAGAGCTACAGAGAAGACAGCTGCTTGCTGATAACAAAGATGAGTAGTTGCAGGACTGCTTCTGAGCACCTGGCTGCAAGCATGACCCTTAGGCATCCTTCCTTTATATATAAAAGCCAGTTGGGGTGGCAAGATTCGATGCGCACCAAAATCAGTTGGCTGCATGAACTGCCACTCCAAACCTCTCCCAATCCCCTGGCTGCATGGGGTAGCTGCGTGCCTGAGTCCTGCCCACACAGCCGCCAGCCAGACTCTTGCCCTCAGTCTACAGATGGCCGCCGAAGAGGATGGCCACAAGGTCTCCAGAGGCACTCCCCGCCACCCTTCCCCGCTCACCCGCCAATGTGGATGCATGGGGAAAGGCCTCCAGAGGCCTCCGCGCCACCCTTTCCCACTCGCCCGCCAAGGTGGACGCATGGGGAAAGGCCTCCACACCCTCCCCCCTCTTTCCCAGGCAGGGACAGGCTTCCAGAGGGCCCCCCGCCTTTCACCGCTTGCCGGCCGAGATGGGGAAGAGCTAGAGAGCCCCCTCTTCCCTGGCCCTCCCTCCCTCTTTCTCTTCCCACCATCTCTCGGTCTTCTCTCTCTCCTTCTTTCCCTCCCTCTTTCCCATCCTTCCTTTGCCTTCTGTCCCTCCCTCCCTC
>NW_015163636.1:135866-148296 GCF_001447785.1 Gekko japonicus | reverse complement strand
TTCTGTCTTTCTCTCTCCCCCCTCCCTCTTTCTTTCCCTCTCTCTCTCCCCCCTCCCTCTTTCTTTCCCTCTCTGTCTCCTTCCTTCCTTCCTTCCTTCCTTCCTTCCTTCCTTCCTTCCTTCCTTCCTTCCTTCCTTCCTTCCAGAGCTCGTTGTATGGCGTCTACAATGAGCCTTATTCCTAGTGAGGCTATAAAAACCAGTCAAGAGAGGCTGTTATGAGTGGATGCAACATGTACAATAGATGCTAAGTCACCCCCCCTCTGCCTTGCCTGACTTCTGTACCCCTGACCTTGGACTGAGCGATTCTGCCTTGTTTGACTTCTGGCATCTGTTACTCAGAGCCTGCAAGCGAGTACAAGTAGACAGATCACTTCAGAGTTTTTACTGATATCAAAGAGCCATCAAATCCCTCCAGTCACCAAGCCAGTCACCAACTGACAGATGTCTTGTTGGGATGTACCAGTTCCTAATATTCTGTAGCTAATCCTTCCTCTTCAGCAGTTAGAATGTTGAGGAGTATGCCGTGACATCACAGCAGGAGAATGTGATGGAGAAGCTGAGATGGAGGCTTTCCAGGAGACAGATGCTATCTATCTATCTATCTATCTATCTATCTATCTATCTATCTATCTATCTATCTATCTATCTATCTCTCTATCTCTCTATCTCTCTATCTCTCTATCTCTCTATCTCTATCTATCTCTCTATCTCTATCTATCTATCTATCTATCTACCTACCTACCTATCTACCTATCTACCTATCTACCTATCTATCTATAAAATTCCACAGAATTCTTTTCTGTCAGTGACCTATGACAAGTGATGTAGAATTTGGTTCAAATTGGTATCACATTTCCTTTGTTGTGATTTCATTGTCTGGTACTGACATGAACAGTTTTCCAGCCATGACAGTTTGTCACATCATGAACATGACAGGACCACAAGTCTGCATTTTTTGGGTATGGTGCTAATTTGGCATTTGTTGCTGGCTCTAAATATTCATTTAAACAAAACTAAACTCTGAGCTTGGGCTGGATGTTCCTATGTGAAATTTGTCAGTTGCAAGCCACTATTATATAAAAGCAAAGGGAGACTGATGCATGATTGTCCAGATCTAACATTTATATAATAATAAAAACTGACAGTTTGAAAGAAAGACGGAGCAGCAAGTTCAGCACAGCCAGCCAGATTAGCAGTTGACAGGCCCAAGCCAAACTACTTGGAAGAAGAATGCAGCAAAGGTTTGCTATGTGACTTGTCAAGTGCCATTTCCAGCAATAAACAAATCTCACACTGTCCTTAGCCCAAGAAACATCCTGAGCCAAAGCAAGAAGAAGGTAATAAAAGAGGCCTTGCTCTCATGAAGAGAAACCACAGCGACTGAGAGTGAAACAGCCGAGAGTGCCCTCCAAACAGACACACAGCTTTCTGCCCTTGGAAGACGAACTCTGGATAAACAAAAAAGTTGGTTGTGGTGGGTGCTTATTGTCAAGCATCAATGTCATCACCAACAGACTTCTCTCTTCAATCCATGGAGCAATCTGGCACCCGTTTTCAAATGTTTGTGATTTTGTTTTGTTAAATTGAAACAAACTTATACATGTGCCACTTTAAACAATTATATATCATAAAAAGACAGCCTGCAGCATGAATGGAGGAATAAGATGAAGAGCTGACACGGTATTCAACTTGTTGGTATGTGTGTATAAGAAGACAAGTTATGAACTTTCGTTCACACTATGGGTGAAGAAACCCCTAATGCCACTTCTGGGATCACAGTCCATCTGTGCATGTACACAGTTCTGTACATGATACCCTATATGCAGAAGGAATTCGGGATAAACTACAGTTCATCATATTGGAATATTTTATTCTAACCTAACATGGCCCTGGACTGTGCAACCCTTTGTTCATATTCAAGGAGAAATGAATGGGGCTAAACACCCAAAACTTCACAACTGCTTGACCACAAAACAATACTCTACAGCTTTCAGTCTCTTTACGGCAAGTGTCTTGGGCTCAGTATTTTGGAGAGCCCACCAATAAAAACAATAACTATAATAAAAAACTAAGGATAAATACAATAAAAGCTATCTAGGAAGATTCCATAGACATTAAAACAGCTACGATAGTCCCTTTATAATAATGTCCTCCTGTGCAGTTCACCTGATTTTGCAGAACGATAGGAGTGTGGGAGCCCTCTTGATCTTGTCAGGCCAGCCATTCCACCAAGCAGGGGGCCACAACAGAGAATGCTTGGGTATGGGCAGCTGTTGGCTTTGCACATGTGCAGGAGCAGCACCTTCAAAAGGCTTTGCTCAGAGGAGCAATCCTACTGCAGCAGAATTGTATGTTCGTCTAAATGTCTACAGCAAACCAAAAGCACCAGAAAAATCATGTTCTTCGGCGAAAGCTGAGCAAGCCTCTTTCTTACCTCCTGCCGGAAGGCTTTGCGGAAGCCAGTGCGGCTGCCCGGGGCGAAGGCACGGCCAGGGACGCAGCTCACCACAGCAGGCATTCCATTCACACATGTAATGTTCCCCCCGAAAGCTGTACTGATGCGATTGCCCACTTTGCAACTGGAGAGATGAGCCTCAGTGCCTTTGCAGTCTACGGAGTAAGGCCAGTATCTGTGCTTCTTTCGGATTGCAGTCATCCTTGAAGGAAGGACAAAAGCATAAGCAATGGACCACCACTTACTGAGAGGATGAAAGACAGATGTACCTAGATCAGGGGAAGCAACATTTGAACTAGTAAAGGGGAATTTATTTGACACTCTGCTTCCATCCAGATCAGGTATATTCACCACCCAAGATGTTTAACTTTAAGTTCATTTATGATATTATACCTGGTGGCAGTATATGCATGCAACAGAGAAGAAATCCTTTAAGAAACTATGCCTCTATTGTCAGGGACAGGACAGGACATTTAAATCTAAGAGGATTGCCAATGAACGGCTGTGTGTGTGATCCTAGCCAGTTTTTTTTCCATACTTTAAGGCTAGCTGCTGGGAAAACAAGGTGCAAAGTCCCCCCCCCCTTTAAATTTTTAGCTTGTTTTTAAAGTAATTTTTAAATTTATAGCTATTAGTTGTATTGGAAATGAATGACTTTCCACTGTCTCTTAGCCTCAGACTCCAGAAGGGGACTACAGAAAAGTCAGAGTGATAGATAGGTCAGGACCTATGCATCCCTTCCTTTCTATGGCTCTGCTACTATCTCTTTGATATACAGACTGCTACTCTTAGGGAGTCTTAGGGAATCTTCCTTCCTTCCAGTTTGGTGTAGCGGTTAGGAGCATGGACTCTAATCTGGGAGAACCGGGTTTGATTCTCCACTCCTCTACATGCAGCTGCCAGTGTGACCTTGGGTCAGTCATAAGTTCTTTCAGAGCTGTTCTCTCAAGGGCAGTTCTTGAAAGAGCTCTCTCAGCCCCACCTACCTCACAGGGTGTCTGCTGTGGTGAGGGGAAGGGAAAGGAGATTGTAAGCCACTCTGAGACTCCTTCAGGTAGTAAGGGGCGGGGTATAAATCCAATATCCTCTTCCTTCTGGCTGCCACATCTCTCTCACTCCATCTTGCAACCAGAACATGCTTTCCTGCATCTCTGCCCATCCTAATTAATTTAGAGCACTGTTTCCCAACCTGTGAGACAGGACCCAAAACTGGGTCACAAATCCTCTGCAAGTGGGTCATGGACCAGTGCTTTCTAATGGCCGCCCTGCCCTTTCCACTGCTCTCTTCTGTATTTTGGAAACCAAGATCTGGCCCTGGAAACAAGATCTTCCATGGTATACATTAGTATGCCAGAAGGTTGGACCAGAACCAATGAGTTGAAATTAAATCAGAAGAGTTTTCAGCTAAACATTAGGAAGAACTTCCTGACAGAGCAGTTCCTCAGTGGAACAGGCTTCCTTGGGAGGTGGTGGGCTCTCCTTCTTTGGAGGTTTTCAAACAGAGGCTAGATGGACATCTGACAGCAATGCTGATTCTGTGAACTTAGGCAGATTATGAAAGGGAGGGTAGGAAGGGTTGCGTCAATGCTAAGTTCTTGTGGCCCAGAGAAATGCTGATGCCACATTGGGGTCAGGAAGCAGCTTTTCTACAGGCCAGTTTGGCTGGAGATCCTGAAGGTTTTTTAGTTATCTTCAGGGTGTGGAACCGGGGTCACTGGGGGTGTGTGGGGGAGGTATTTGTGAATTTCCTGCATTGTGTGGGGGGTTGGACTAGATGACCCTGGAAGTCCCTTCCAACTCTATGATTCTATGGGTTTTTTTTCTTCACTGCGTATGCATGTTGATTGAATAAAATGTATCCTCATGGTTACTAGATTGAGTTTCTTAGAATCCTGTAGACATGAATATGCCTCAGATCAGACCGTTCGTCCATCAAGGTCAGTATTGTCTATTCAGACTGGCATCTGCTCTCCAGTGTCTCAGGCAGTGTCTCAGACTGCTGGGCCCTTTTAAGTGGAGACGCCAGGGATTGAACCTGGGACTTTCTGCATGCCAAGCAGATGGTCTACCACTGAGCCACAGCCCCTCCCCTAACCCCCATCTTAAGAGGAGAAGAAAAGGAGAATGGAGAAGGAGAAAGGTGGTCAAAGGCTGGAATGTAATCTGCCTATGCAAAGGCTGTGCATGTCAGAATGCCACTTGCTTGGGGTTTATAGTGGGGGCAGGTGCACTCTTTGCGTGAAATTTGTTGGTTTCCCGAAAACATTTGATTAGCCATTGTCGAAAATGAAATGCTGAACTAGATGGGTGCTAAGTTTGCTTAGGGCCCCCGAACCCTTGGGTGAGCCTTGGAGGGGTCACCATACAAAGTAAATTTGGACTTGTGGGTTGGGAAAGGGCTGGGAACTACTGGTTTCGCTTGCTAAAGTACAAAAGGCACTGTGGTGGAACGTGCCTGCTTGGGAACGGACTTCCTTCTTCTCCTGCCTGTCCTCTGCCCAGAGGAGGGGAAAAAAAGTTTAAAATGCAAAATGGAGGTTTGGCTCATTTCGAACCTCCCAGGACAAAATGTATTTCTTCACAGGCACCATGTAAGATTATTTCCTCAAGCAGCATCCTAAGGCATATTCCCCTGTGCACATGTGCCTTGAGCATCCTACTCACCTTGAAAGGGTTAGCAGACAGTTGGTGCACTGAGCTGAACAGTGTAGGCTCCATCTCTGGACCCAGCAGAAACACTGGATTCCATGGTGGACTAAAATATGGAGGGGTAAGATTTAGGCTGCGGTCACACAGACTAAATAATCCACCTTCAGTGCACTTTCCAACTGGATTTTACACAAGAGGCCACTTCCACTCTGTCATTTTTGTCACTCATTTGTCCCTATTGCTTTGGGTCCGTCCCCCTTTTTCCTACTACTACTAGAGAGACTGGGACGACTACTAGAGAGAGCAAAACACATGCGGGGGGAACCCTGAATCAATAGGGACAAACAAGTGATAAAAATGACAGTGAGGAAGTGGCCACCGGCAAAATCCAGTTGGAAAGTGCATTGGAAGTGGATTATTTAGTCTGTGTGACTGCAGCCTTAGTAAAAAAGCTAGCTGATTCCAACCCATACAGTCCACTCTATCAGTGTACATAACCTTCCTTGCCTGGTCACTTGGAGGAGATTCCTCCTCCCTCCAGACAATTGCTGTCTACAAGCTTGGTCCAACTGTAGAGCCAAAGGGTAGAGACTTCCAAGCAGGATGGAAAGATGCCTGCTTGACACCTCTTCTGGCCTCTCCAACCTTGTTGAGGACTTTAGGGTGTCATAAATGGCTAAAAGTGAGTATGTGTGGGTAGGCAGCAGATTGAGGCTGTGGTCCACACACACTAAATAATCCAATTTCAATGCACTTTCCAATGGGATTTTACTGTTTGTGAACTGGCAAAATCCTTTTGGAAAGTGCATTGAAAGTGGATTGAAAATGGACTATTTAGTGTGTGTGACCGCAGGCTAATAGAGTCCCCCCCCCCCGGGCAAATAATTTGGAGGGGGAATTTTTCCAAGGCACCTTTGCACCATCACAGAGGATTATCAGGCTATCTGTTCCTTGGTTCCCTGTCCTCTGTGCTAATTATGCATTGAGGTTGCAGCCTTTAAAACATTTCCGAATGAGTTGTTCCTTTTATCCTGGTTTATCTGCTGCCTTGGACCAAAGACTTACAAGACCTCAGTGTTAAAAGCTTAAAGCCCAGGGACCATTTCCAAGAGCAAAAGGAAATCCACCATGACAAATCAAGGGCAGCCCAGCCGGGCAGGGGCTTCCAAAGCTCTGCGGTGGCATTTTGTAAGAATAACTCCAATAAATTGCCGAATGTCGATAAGGCCCCTTGAAAAGAAACAAACCAACTTCCGCCTGTCTGAGAACACAAAGCAGACCTCTGCCTTGTGGAGAGAAAACTGGACAAAAAGGCTTTCAACACCATCAGATGGGAAGGATTAAAGTTGCTATGGAGCACAGTTGCAATCCTGTACTGTACTCTTTGTGGCAAAATCTCAGCATGCTATGGAGCACAGTTGCAATCCTGTACTCTTTGTGGCAAAATCTCAGCGCAATTCCCTGATGTAGAAATGGGGAATGAATGGTAATTGATGTGTTAAAAAAATTAGCAAAAGCCGATCATGGAAAATAAGTTTTAATATGAGCTTAAGCTCAGCCCCAGAGCTTGTTTGTGATGTTAGTATGTGGAGTAACAACACACATTAGGGTGCATCAACAGTTCACCAGCACAAATCTAAAATTGGGGAACAGGGCTTCCAGGTGAGGAAAATGGGACTTAAAGGCATATTTGTCTGAAATCAAATCTTTTTAGAAACTAAACGCTGGCGGGAGCACAAATAGATTCGATTGGGTTGTGGGGAATCCTGGGATTCCACAATGGGAAGATCTGAAACGGAAGACAATCTCTCTTGACAGCTTGCCCACAACTACTACTCTTCCCTTGCAATGTGCAGTCATAGGAGCTGATGTGGAATGGGATTCCTTACAGGAGGAAATCAAAGAACAGTTCATAGTTGACAAAGGGGTGTGTGTGAGTTGATCAAGGACCTGCTGGAGGAACAAGAATCTCTGTGACGGGAAAGTGAAAAGAGTTGCTGCCTATCATCAACCTTTTAACTAAAACTGACATTATTATAGCTCTGTTGATTCTCAGATGCAATTTCAGAGTGTCACTTATTTTTGCAGTTCCACTGAAGGAAATAATGCTTGGAAGTAATTCCTTACTTTTTGTGGTTTGTGCTCTCCAGAGTGATATGATTTCAGAAACAAGGAATGATCCAGTTGTGACAAATTGCCTGTTCACACATGGCTTTTGGCTGGCTCCACACTCACAGAAATAATTTGTCTTGCAAAATTTTTGACCGACTGCGTCTCTTGAATTAGGTTAAATGGGCAGCATCAGGACAGTTACACGAACTTATGTTGAATGCTTGGGTGGATGTCAGGCTGACCTGTGCTAGAACCTGGAAAACTCACTCTGCATCAAGTGAGCAGTTACCAGTCTTAGAGTGGAATTCTATGGTTCTGCTGTGCTGCTGATTTGCTGGTGTCAGTGTATGTGGCATTATTCTCACATGGATTCCCAAACACTAGGATATCTTCAAAATATACAAGTATAGGGGACTTTGTAGCAGCCTGAATAGCCCAGACTAGCCTAAGCTTGTCAGAACTTGGCCGCTAAGCAGGGCTGGCCCTAGTTGGTATTCAGATGGGAGACCACTAAGAAAAACAAGGGTTGCTATGCAGAGGAAGGCAATGACAAACCACCTCTGCTCATCTCTTGTCTTGAAAACCCCATGAGAGGTTGCCATGGTTGGTATTTAGATGGGAGACCACTAAGGAAGACCAAGGTTGCTATGCAAAAGAAGGCTACATCTGCTCATCTCTTGACCTGAAAACCCCATGAGGGGTCACCATAGGTTGGTTGTGACTTGGAGGCACTTAATTATATCCCTATCACATGGGGATTTCAGTGAAATGCCAAACAGAGTTCTACCCTTCTATGGTTCAAATTAGACATGACTTTTTAATTAGTTGGGTTGGTGTCCCCCCCCCCCATGGGGTAAATAATGCCCCTAGAACCATTTTGGGTAGAGGGACAGTATGTGTGGGAAGGCTGAAGCCCCTTCGCCCCATGCTGTGGATTATAGTCCAAACTGGGCCCCTGCAGTGCTTGGGAAATTATTTCCTTGCGGTTGCTGTGGGGCATGAGAGTTGGGTTAAAAAGTCATGTCTAGTTTGAGTCCAGTCCAATGGTCCCTCTAAGCTATGGAGTCTTGTGAGCAAAAATTCTGCCTTGTGAGCTACTGGCATTAAAGTTGTGAGCAGGTGATTTGGCCACTGCATAAATTAATTTGCTCTGGATCCATCCTTCCTGAGCTAAGATAAAAAGGTGTGAGCCAGAGGCTAAAAACCTGTGAGCTAGCTCACACTAACTCAGCTTAGAGGGAACACTGGTCCAGTCCACAGAAGTCAAAGTCCTTGGAAGGGTGTACCTCCGCTTAGGGACTGCACCATTAGGAGCCTACAACTCTCCAAACAACATAACTGGAGTGTACGTCAAGCTACTAAATCAGCAAAGCTGACAGCATGACAAACATTTCAATCAAATTTCAGGGTTTGCACAATTTTCATATAGTACAGTTACATGTTAAAGAGGAGAACTCAATTCAAGATGAAGGTCTGAGATAAGGCTTTGCAGACTTCACATACAGTAACAAGGATTTCAGAATGGTCAGTTATAGTATAATATTTTGGGTATGCTTCCAACAAAAATAATAAACTATACAGAAATAAAAAAGGAATTTTCTACTTGCACTGGCCATTCAGGTTATAGATCAGGAACTCTTGGCATATGCCCCTTGGGACTGGGCAGCACAGTCGCTTGGCATGGCAGAGAATGTCGTGTGCCAGGATAGTACCAGCTGACCTCAGAGGTCCTTTGGGGATAACGGCTTATGTGGTGGTGAGGAGCTTAGAATGAGTTAGCAAAAAGCCTGAAAAAGTTTGACCAGGAAAAACAGTAGGCTAGGAAGCTGACGGCATTTTTAATTTGTCTTTCCTTTTAACGTAAACTGCACAGTCAAAAGGCAGAAATTAAATGCCATTCCAGAGTGAGAGTTTGGCAGGAAGAAGGGCGATGAACTCAGTTGTTTGCTTTAACCAAAGAGCCATCTGGGAATCATTTCACCTCCCGCCATCCATCGCGGAACGCTACCATCTCACGTGGGTGACCTCAGCACGTAAAAGCTGCGGTTGAAGCAGGGGATAACATTTCTTGGTTATGCAGGCAAGAGAGGGTTTTTTTTGTTTTTGCAAAAACAAGAGTCAGTTTATTGCAGCAGAAACCCAGTCCGGAAACTGGGTTCCCAGCTGTGAAATATATCATGGACTGGAAGGTTCCACCCTTGGGAAAGGCTATTGACAACATTATGCAAAATGAAAGCAGAGAAATGAGAAATGTGCCAACTGGGCTTCTGAGCTGCGTGCAGAAAGGACTAGATCCAAATGACCAGTGAGAACTTTCACTGGAGTTTTGTTAGCTTTCCCTTTAAGGCAGCATTTGAAGCCATAAAATGAGTGTATTATGGAACACCATTTGAGAAAGAAGGTACTGCTGGTTATCGACAACATATAAAGTACAAATCTATCAGTGTAGTGATGGTGTTATCTAATCTAAGTCAAATGGATTTAGACAGGTTCAACTCTGTTTAGGACTGCACTGATCAGAACTCAAAACAGAAAGATTTAGGTTCCTCCTGTGACCTGGAAACTGCAGGGAAACATTTAGTTCAGCTGCCCTGATGGAAACCAGTGCCAAGCTCCCTTCTTGAAGTCGTTCTCAAGCCTTCTGGGGTCAGAGCGCACCTCCATATCTGCCAAGCAACTGTACAGCACATTGCAGAAGATGTTGAGTCATGCTTTAGTTTACACAGACACATGGCACATTGACCAGGCTTGTTGCTGCTAACCCGCATGGACTGAAAGTGAAGCCTAAACACACCCATTGTGGGGAAGACCATTTTTAAAAAAGAACACGCTAATTATCCTCCACCACTACCAATCTTCTCACTATAGAACGCCCAAGATAGAACAAGGGAATCTACTTTAGCTTTTTTCCCTTTAAGGCAGTCAGTGTAACTGGTAAGGTGGGGAGAAGGAAGGAGTAAAGGCTCCATCTACACATTACAATGCCCAAGAGTTGCCACCTCCAGCTTAGGAAATTTAGGAGTGGTGCCTCGAGATTTAGGGGTGGTGCCCACGGAGACGGAGCTCAGTAGTGACGTGATGCTGTAGAATCTACCCTCTGCAGCTGCCATTTTCTTCAGGCAAACTGATCCCTGTTATCGGAAGACTGGCTGGACTTCAAGGAGAACTCCAGGTTCTACCTGGAGGGTAGCAACCCTACAAAGTCCTGGTGCTTGTCGGGGAGCAAACCTAGGACTTGTTACTACACATACAATGGGAATTTCGTGCCTCCCAGACACACACGGACTCTTTTCTGTTTGCAACCACAGCACACAGGGAGAAGTACTTATAGTCTCTCTCCACCCCCACTGTTTTTGCATTTTCAAACCGCCCTACGGAACCACTATTGGCTTTGTGATAAAAATCACATTACGTATGTGGCTACACATGATTTTCACAACCAAGCCAACAGTGTTTCCACGGGGCAGTGTGAGGATGTGAGAACAGTGTGATGGTGGTGAGGCTACTTCTCCCTGCATGCTGTGGTTGTAAACAGAAAAGAATCAGGGTGCATCCGGGAGGCACAAAACTCCCATCCTGCATGTGATACAAAATCTCCAACAAGCATGAAGACTTTGTAATGTGTAGGTGGCGCCTCAGCTGGTGCCACTGAGCAATGATCGGGGAGGGGGGGATTTGGGGGGTGGAGCCTGGGGAGTGGCAGGACCTCAGTGGAGTAGAATGCCACCTACAAATAAGGACAGGGAAGATTCCCTTTACTTTACTGCTCTATGGGGGATAGTTATGCACTAACTCACCAGCTGTGCTGGACCATTTAAAGGGGAAAAGATTGTCCAGGTTGCTGATCAGAGAATCCCCCTGGTATGAAAACCACTGCCTTAAGATGTCTGTGTATACGGAACACAGCCACATAGGATAAAATTCTAGATAGAGCAGGATGACCAGATATATGTTGGCAGGTCACCAAAGCAAATGAGAGGAGCCTGTCATACAGCATACAGGAGGGAGTTCACATGGAGAAATCTCTTAGCCCGTATTGTGGCAAATTCTTTAGCAGTGAACATCAGGCAGTGGCTTTCAGAGGTCCAGAGAGGCAAAGAAAGAACTTTGCTGTAAGCATGTGATCTTTTGTCCCCATGTAGAGAACACAATGCAGAGTCCACCTGGAAACACTTATTTACTGATGCTGGCAAAAACAAAATGAAACAAAAAAATTTCTCTGGACTTAAAAAAAAACCCCTGTACTGAATGTGCTTTTGCATGATTCTAATCCATTAGCTGTTTTGTTTGGTCATTAGCTTACTAACGAAAAACATGAAACACAGCCAGTGAAATCCTGCAGACAGGGACCTTGGGAAACATCCCTACGGGCGAGCCAGAAGAACAAGCTAAAAACCACAAGCATTGTGCCTTCAGGCCTCCTTCTGCAGTTTGCTCCATAGATCAGGGTAAGACAACAACAAAAAAATCCAAACTGTTTCTCAACATGAGCTAAGCTGCAGCTGTTTCAAGGCCTTATTTATGGTAAATGGTGGCGGCAGCGGGGAAACCCTGTTCCGATCATTAGCGAGAAACAAAACATATCTGCTATATCTTTTCTTGCAAGCTGTTGCTCAGATCCTGGCTGGACCAAGGTAAAATGGATCAAGTAACAATCCAGTATTGTGATTTAACTGGTGAGTAATTTGTTTTAGCTCCTCTTCTGTTCTCACTGAGGGCTGATCTTTTAAAATAAATCACAAAGTAGAATGCTTCCAGGGCTGTATCTCATTTGTACTGCTTTCAAAGAGCTCAGGGAGGTGTACGTGGTTCTCCTTTCCTTTTGTTTCTCCATATAGCAACATTGTGAGGTAGGCTAGCGACTGTCATGAGACCAATGAAATTCATGGGTCTTTCCAGACCCCTTCCAACACACTAGTCAATACACTACAGTGACTACACTGCACTGATTCCAGGAGGGGGCTGGCCTGTTGGAATGCTCACCGTCCATGTAAAAACTTTCCTGCATATTCAATGCCATTTTTCAGTACTTTTAAAGCCAGTACATATTCTTCCTGGTACCTACAATGTGGAAGTTGTGAGTCTAAGCCTCACCAGTGCACTCGCTTAGGGGAAAAGACTATGGCTGGGGTCACATTGGTGGCTTGGCGCGGCACAGGTGCTGCTCTTTGCACCGGAACAAGTAATAGCAGGAAGGGGAGATCAGACAGT
>NW_015163636.1:131666-135822 GCF_001447785.1 Gekko japonicus | reverse complement strand
GTCTGTTGCTACAAAATAGTCCAAGAGTTCAAATAGCACCTTTAAGATTAACAAATAGCACCTTTAAGACTAACCTTTAAGACTAAGACTGAGTGGTGGGTGTGGCCTTATGACACACGTCCTTATGACACACTTCTGGTGATGTCAGGGGGTGTGGCATATGCTAATGAGTTATGCTAATGAATTCCCCTAGCTCTTTTTCTACAAAACGACCCCTGGTAATGTGTAGGTGGAGCCTCAGCTGGTGCCACTGAGCAATGATCGGGGAGGGGGGGATTTTGGGGGTGGAGCCTGGGGAGTGGCAGGACCTCAGTGGAGTAGAATGCCACCTACAACTAAGGACAGGGAAGATTCCCTTTACTTTACTGCTCTATGGGGGATAGTTATGCACTAACTCACCAGCTGTGCTGGACCATTTAAAGGGGAAAAGATTGTCCAGGTTGCTGATCAGAGAATCCCCCTGGTATGAAAACCACTGCCTTAAGATGTCTGTGTATACGGAACACAGCCACATAGGATAAAATTCTAGATAGAGCAGGATGACCAGGTATATGTTGGCAGGTCACCAAAGCAAATGAGAGGAGCCTGTCATACAGCATACAGAAGGGAGTTCATATGGAGAAATCTCTTAGCCCTTATTGTGGCAAATTCTTTAGCAGTGAACATCAGGCAGTGGCTTTCAGAGGTCCAGAGAGGCAAAGAAAGAACTTTGCTGTAAGCATGTGATCTTTTGTCCCCATGTAGAGAACACAATGCAGAGTCCACCTGGAAACACTTATTTACTGATGCTGGCAAAAACAAAATGAAACAAAAAAATTTCTCTGGACTTAAAAAAAAACCCCTGTACTGAATGTGCTTTTGCATGATTCTAATCCATTAGCTGTTTTGTTTGGTCATTAGCTTACTAACGAAAAACATGAAACACAGCCAGTGAAATCCTGCAGACAGGGACCTTGGGAAACATCCCTACAGGCGAGCCAGAAGAACAAGCTAAAAACCACAAGCATTGTGCCTTCAGGCCTCCTTCTGCAGTTTGCTCCATAGATCAGGGTAAGACAACAACAAAAAAATCCAAACTGTTTCTCAACATGAGCTAAGCTGCAGCTGTTTCAAGGCCTTATTTATGGTAAATGGTGGCGGCAGCGGGGAAACCCTGTTCCGATCATTAGCGAGAAACAAAACATATCTGCTATATCTTTTCTTGCAAGCTGTTGCTCAGATCCTGGCTGGACCAAGGTAAAATGGATCAAGTAACAATCCAGTATTGTGATTTAACTGGTGAGTAATTTGTTTTAGCTCCTCTTCTGTTCTCACTGAGGGCTGATCTTTTAAAATAAATCACAAAGTAGAATGCTTCCAGGGCTGTATCTCATTTGTACTGCTTTCAAAGAGCTCAGGGAGGTGTACGTGGTTCTCCTTTCCTTTTGTTTCTCCATATAGCAACATTGTGAGGTAGGCTAGCGACTGTCATGAGACCAATGAAATTCATGGGTCTTTCCGGACCCCTTCCAACACACTAGTCAATACACTACAGTGACTACACTGCACTGATTCCAGGAGAGGGCTGGCCTGTTGGAATGCTCACCGTCCATGTAAAAACTTTCCTGCATATTCAATGCCATTTTTCAGTACTTTTAAAGCCAGTACATATTCTTCCTGGTACCTACAATGTGGACGTTGTGAGTCTAAGCCTCACCAGTGCACTCGCTTAGGGGAAAAGACTATGGCTGGGGTCACATTGGTGGCTTGGCGCGGCACAGGTGCTGCTCTTTGCACCGGAACAAGTAATAGCAGGAAGGGGAGATCAGACAGTACCTCTTGCGGTGGTCTCCCTGGGCTTGTGTCCTATGGTCAAGCATCCAGACAGTAGATGCGTGGCAACCACAGAGCACGGTGCCCCGTGAGTTTTTTGTAACCCGGTTGCGCATGCGCATATGTGCTTATGCACACAGTCAGCTCAGCAAAATGGCTCTAGTGTGCACCCTTCCCTTCCGGCTTCCGTTCATCACAACACCGTTGAAACATCTGGAAATGTGGAGTGGGAACGCAAGCACCCGTTAATACTGGACTTTCCCTGGTGCCTAATTATTCCGATCCACAGTGGGGCATCGCTGGATGCTGATGACTGCCATATGGAAGGCAGATGTTCTCGTCTGGTTGTGCTCTTTTAATCCTGCTTCTTGCTCTGACTGAGGGCTGCTGGGAGCAGGGGGTGGGGCTTGTTCCATGTGCCCGCCCCCTGGGCTCTTTACTGCCAGAGCTCCGTTCCTGTGCGCTCCTGCAGGAAATGACCCCTGCATATGGGTAATGCTACTATTTCACTACAAACTGCCCGTGTGACTGCAGCCCTTGGCTCAAGGTAGTAAATGCATTGTTTGCAGGCAAAGGGTCTCAGATTCAACCCCTGGCACCTTGAGTGAAAGGATCTCAAGTAGTAGTGGTTGGGAAAGACTTTTCTCTGACAGAGAGCAGCTGCCAGTCACAGCAGACAAATTCTGGGCTAGGTTGGCCAGAGCCCTGCCCCACTGGTGGACCTCCTGATGGCACTGGTATTTCTGGCCACTGTGTGATACAGAGTGTTGGACTGGATGGGCCTTTGGCCTGATCCAACATTGGTGTCTCTTATGTTCTTATGATATAAGGTAGCTACATATACTCAAAGTTTTACAGCACATGAGGGAGAAGCTCTCCCTCTGGGTATTCCAGCTCTCCAAACGCAGGGCACATTTTTATGCAAGGCAGCATTCAAAAACATGATCCCTGGTCTGGAGTCTAAAATAGCCCACTCCCAAGAGGCTGTTGCTACATGCTTATGCTCCATGCATGAATTGGCCCAGAGTCGAAAAATGTGGTTTGAACTGGTGTCCAATACAATTTACAGGGAAGTAAACCTGAGCAAAAGAAATGAAGCATTTTATACACTGACAGAAAAACCCCATTGAAGCTTTTTCCAGCCTGAGTCTGGAAACCTACATTTCTGAAAAGAGCTCTCTGTATTTAAGAAACATGATAAGCCCTTAAGGTTGAAGAACATGACCAACCCTTTTAAAGCATCCTTCTTACCTGTAGGCATTGACGTTGTATTTCTTCTCGCCTGGAAACCCAAACATGCCACAGATGACTCGGGAATTTTTTGTGTTCCAGTTTCTGTCACAGATCTGTTTCCAGACGCCGCCTTCTTTTACTTCCACATACCCTTCAGTGATGGGCAAACGCTTGCGGGAGGAACTCAGGACGGGTTGGATTCTGACGTCTTCCACCTGGATATTTATATTCTAGGAAGAGAAATAGTTTGTTCAGAATAGCAATTGGCCAGAACATAACACTATTGTAAAATACATCTCAAATAGACTTTAAAAAACAAATCACTGCAAACAAGTCAGTCCCAATGCTTTGGAAGATTTTAGCTGCAGTCTTCAGTGTAGCATGAGGAGTCTAAATTTTTCTTTTCTGACTAAAGTCAGGGGAGAAAAACAGTGAGTTATTTGCATAACTTTGGAGCTGTCCCTGTTGAGGCCATTTCAGCTCAGCAAAATGGCACAGGGTGAAGGCAGGAGCCCCTACCACTCCACACCGCAGTTCCAAACTGAATCAGGCTCCCACCAAACACAGCATGTGGCAGGCCCGTAGCCACAAGGGGCCCCACAAAGGTGGTGTCCCCTCCCGAATGTGCCCTGCATGTAGCTTGGCCATAGGTCTTGTGAAGAAATAAAGAAAAAACAAGCATGTATATACATTGCACACTAGCACTTTATGATTGGTTTTTATAAATGTATTATGTCTCTTGGTGGAACCTAGGATTGCCAGGTCTTACTTTTCCCACTGGCCGGTGGCGGATTGGGGCCCCAGAAATTGGGGGATCCCCTGCCCCGACCAGGGGTGTGGCAACTCTAGTAGAACCAGAAATATTACAGAGAGGAATTTTTCAATCCTAATCCTTGATTCAATCCTAATCCTATGCAGAAAAGATGAAAGGATTATAGGTTCCTTCAAATAAGAATATTCCTGGATGACTTCCCCCCCACTGAAGGAGAAAGGCAAGGGGAACTAATTAAACCTCTGTTAAAGGGATAAGACATTGTTTTCCTGGCCAGTTAGTAACCTCAGTTATGATAGGAATTTTTTAAAAAATTCCTTGGGAGACTTGGGTTCAGAT
>NW_015163636.1:101464-131612 GCF_001447785.1 Gekko japonicus | reverse complement strand
TCTTCCTCAGCCAGCAGAAAAAGGAGTTTCTTTCTGCTGCTTCCTGGCTCTGCTTCCAGAGACACCCAACTGACCTCTAAGGAATTTTCTTCTATCTGCTTACCTATAATGCTTAACTTTCCCTCCCAGCCAACACCCACCTTCCTCAGCTTTTGGTGGTTCAGTTTCTACTTCTTTCCCAGCTCTGTTATGGAGGCCATTTCTCAGAAAACTAGAATACATGTTATCCACAGCCTGGCAATGGGTCAGGTGTTTTTTCTCCCAGCTTCACCTCTGGAGCCACCACTGCATGGGAAGCTTTAACAAATTGGTATCTTTCAGCCTGACCTCACAGGGTTACTATGAAAATAACAATAGTTTAATTTTGAAGCACAACCCTGGTCAACGCAGGTGGTACTAAATTCCTTTAAGGAAAGGCAATATAAATTATTGCATCTATATAAGCTGCTGAACTAAACTGGGGAATAAAATCACAGCAAGCACAGAAATCGGTAACAGATTGAGTCAATGATCTTTCTAGATTTATTTGCTCGCTGTGAATTTATCCCCCTCTTAAGTTTGTACAGTCTGGAATTGCCCTTAACTAAACAGAGGGGTGATGAGTCACAGTTTGGGACTACGTGGAGCAAACCTCAAAGCAACACAGGCCCAGAGGCTCAAGAGGACTGAGGGAAAAATGCTGTGGTAGGCAGCTGAAGGGGCGGGGGGGGGGGGGGGGGGGGGGGGTAAAGAAAGGAAAAAGAGCAACTGGGTGTTTATATAAAGCTTTCAGAAGCCGTTTCCTTTACAAAAAACAAAATCACATGGGTTTTTAAAAAATTATATCACAGCTATGGAATTCTTCCCTACCCACTCATAAATGTAATACCTCTGAAGGGGAAAAAGCTAGTATACTATGGGAACTCTTTTTAATCTGCTATGATCAATTAAATATTAGTTATTAAAAGCAGGGTTTGTACTTTAAATAACCAAAAAAAAATTAAAAGCCTAAAATTAAGATCTGCTTACATGCAGTCAAAAGGAAGAACTGGACCCGGTGGCAGCTTACAAAATCCTTTTTGTTATTTTACCAAACTAATCCAAATGAGGTCTAACCAACTGCTTGAGCAAAACTATACGATCACTGCAACACTATGATTCAACCCTTCTATAAACACAGTGCTGGAAACATAAATTCAAGAGATACGTCCAGCCCAGAGGAATCTTTGTGTGGTCCATGGATTCTTAATGCCAGACTCTTAAGAATCACAGTTTACTGTCTCAAGGAAACAGTAGGTTAGATCTAAAATGTTGGGTTGGATCCAAAGGCCCCCTGCCATTCATAAAAGGAATAATTCTGCCCATGGATGGATTGCTTCCATCAGTGAAAGACACCATTCAAGAGTGGAAAGATATTTTCAGATTAAATTTTATGGTTTGGCTCCAACCCATTAAGCTGCTAGCCCTCTTTATGATAGAAATTAATCCGAAATTGTAAAATGCTTGGAAACAATTGAACAAAACAAGAATGGCCCCAATGTCTCGGCTTTTCAACACATGGGCAGCATTTGAAGTCTGGCACTCTGACTGTAGAACTTGAACTCAAATCCCAGTGCAGCCATAAACTTTTTAGTAGTTGGTCAAGGCTAAGTTGCTACTATACAGACTTAGCTTGCTCTTTGTAAAAGGGAATAGAAACAAACTTCTTCTTATATACAATTATTAATAGGCTGAATGGAATCAGATTTATTGAAAAACTTTATAGGACTAAAAGGGTCATAGAAATTACAGTATTAATGACTTTCTATATTTAGCTGTCAAGATTTCCCCCCAAGGACTCTTCCATATTTGCCAATCAACTTTAGAGAACAAATCCTATAGAAAGTGCATTACTATGTCCACCTACTGCAGTTCAGCAATCAGATATTTGTGGAAATGAGATATAGAATATGTCAATCTTAAGTAACAAGGGGTTGGATCATACAAGCTATTCTGCTGATAAAAGAGATGGTGCTTCTGGCCACCAAAAAGGCTATGCCAAGGATCATGGGAGCTGTGTGGACAAAAACCACACTGCAGTGAGGAGTGGAATCAGGTCAGTGGAAGCGCTGGTAGGATCCAATCCAAGATTAATTCTCTAATAGCATGTATTATGTTGGTGCCCTGCACTTTGTATTAACTACAAAAATCCTCCTCTTTTGTGATCTAAAGCCAGTGTTTGACCCAATAAGGTTTTAACTGCTGGAAGTGAAGGACACTGCGCTGTCTCTTAGCCTCAGACTTCAGAGTGGGACTATAGAGAGTCAGAGAGATAGATAGGCCAGGACCCTGATCATCCTTCCCTTCTACTGCTCTGATACTATCCCTTTGATGTGTAGGTTGCTACTCTCAGGGAATATTTCTTCTGGCCTGACACCTTCTCTCCACACTATGGTATGCTTCCCCATCTTGGCAACATGAGGGCAGGACATGGGCTGCGATCACATACACTACATAATCCACTTTGAATCTACTTTCAGTTCACTTTCCAACTGGATTTTACTGTGTGAACTGGCACAATTCAGTTGGAAAGTGCATTGAAAGTAGATTATTTAGTGTGTGTGACCACAGCCATGCTTTCTGCATCTCTATCCATCCTAGCTAGTTAGACTAGATTAGAATCCTCTCTAGTCTATCCTGTTTAGAATGGAGTTCCTTACAATAAAGGACTCCTATTAGTTTTGCAAAGATAAAGAGGCTCCATCTGTAACTTTGTTTTTGTCAGCACACACAAACCAGATAGACTCTGCTGCGTTATGTGCCTTGAGCACTCTGCTAATCCTTCATAAACTCCATTGTTTGGTATTAGTTCTGCTTGTAATATCTTCCCCCTCACAGGACCCCTGTTTTGACATGATCTGTCGCCAGTATCCTCCACTGAACTACATGGCAGATCTCCAAAGATGTAGACCTGTGTCATCTGAAACCATTACAGATTAAACGTGTTTAAGGTTGGCTTAACGACTAAAATGGATTGAATATCCAGATGGGCTTGATGAAGTACAAAGAGCCCACCTTGTAATACCTGCCATTATGCAACTTATGGTTTGGAAAAAAGAAGCAGTATTAAGGAGCATGTATCAACCTACAGCAGAATATTTTTAGGTGGAAAAACACATTCTCTTTCAAGCTGCATTGCAATCAGAGCTTCTCACAATCCTAGAGGATGTGCCAAAAGATTTCCCTACCACAGGGCTTCGCTGGTGTTAAGAACTGCGGGAGTTAAGATAAAACACATGGTCAATAACAGTCTCAGCTTGGAATCTGAGGCTGCACCTACACAACAACAACTTTCTGGAATCCCTCTGTAGCTACTGTGAATGCATTTGCAGTGGAAATAGAACATCCATGCAGTCATTTTCTCTTCACTTTCCTTGTCTCATCAGCCCCCTTCAGCCAAAATTCCCTTCTCCCCATGTCACTGGAGGGTTATTTCCACCCTTAGGAAAAAACAGGCAATTACCATTAATGTTAAATTACAACAATATGTCAATTACCAATTTTAAACTACAGTAAGATGTTAATTACATTTGGCAACTGGTATATTGCTGTAGCTTAAAACTGGTAATTGGTGGACCTGGGGAAAGAAAATGACGCTGATGTGGGCAAAATGTTCAAAAATCTCACCTTCCCATCTACATAGCCCACAAACGATCTAGACTGCAATCTTTCCTGAAGGATTGTACCAACCCAGTGTCAAACTCGGGCCTTGTTTGTCATATATCTGTCTATATCTCTTCACTGTCTGCCTTTGGTGACCCTTTGTAATGCCATGTTTCATTCCTGCTGCTATGTTTCAGTCCTGTTTCATCCCTGCTGGGAACAAAAGGGTGTGTGGGTGTGGGTGAGTGCCTGTAACTGCTTTGCTGGGAATAGTGATGGCTTGTAACTGCATCTATTGCGGGCCTCCCCATGGTGGGAATTATGCCTGCTTAGCCTTGAGTACCAGACACTGCTAGATAATATAATCGTAGGCTTGCAGATGTTGGAGGAGGGCTGCTGGGGCACCGTAGGTTTTGGCGGGCTGAATGTCTGGGTGTGATTGGACTGGTAACTGGGGGGGGGGTTGTTCGAATGATGTATAATATCGAAACTGGTGCCAAGAGGGTCAGTTCTGACACAGAATCATCTATGCTTGAAACTTCCTTATCTCTCAATAAACAAATCACTGCCAAGAGAGTGTTGTTGAGAGTGAGTTTTACTCAAGACCTGACACCCAGGTTTAGGAAAGACTGCAGCTATGTGGTAGAAAATATAGAAAGTGATCAATCAAGGGTTGATGTTGTGTGTATGCTCCAGATAAATCTGTTCCAGTTTAGACAACTGAAGCAAAACCTCCATGCAGAGGATTAAGGACAGAACTACTCATTAAACCCACAATGAAGTTACTTCCAAAAATGGCAGGCTTGTGTTATGTTCTCCACTGCTCCATAAACACACAAGATTATTTACCTAGTGTTTGTAATTTTTCCCCAAGTCCATTCCACATCACTGGCTAATGATGGTAGAGGCAGGGGGAAAATACACAATACAATTACATTAAGACCCAGGAGATGGGATTCTGCATGTTTTACAGGCAGAATGGATATACAAAGAACAACAAAACAATCCACTAATGTATTTCTCTTGCTACAAGATATTTGGTCATGTACATCCTACCACCATGTACTCCAGT
This sequence comes from Gekko japonicus, assembly GCF_001447785.1. NCBI lineage: Eukaryota > Metazoa > Chordata > Lepidosauria > Squamata > Gekkonidae > Gekko > Gekko japonicus. The sequence goes on along the minus strand of NW_015163636.1, from coordinate 126,919 downwards.
CCCCCGTAGAGCAAACTACGGACATCTTTTACATATTGGCCTTCTTGAAGCACTTTGCTGTGCACAGGACATACAGTCTGTGCATAAACTGCAGTGTGAGAAAACAGAAATGGGCACATGCTGTCCTTCTGTTTCTAACATCTAAGGGGTGGTTTTATGACCCATATTTTTTCATGAAGCATTCTCAGGTTGTCATGCAAATTTTTCCACTGTGCATCTATTATTTCCATTATAGTTTTTCCCAACATGTGCAAGAGACACATAGAAAGGATGGAAATATGCATGGGGGTGCTTTTGCCATGATGACCTTATCGCCACGTGACTGGGTCATCAGCCAACAGTCTGAATTAGTATACAATGCATCGCTTTAACTATCAACCCGTTTCTGCTGTTTTCCACAAAGTCATGTAAAATAAGCTAGAGCAACCCTGCTGCACACTGAGGTCATTGAACGCAAATATTTGTTCCAAGAATTCTGGCATAAACATTGTCATTAAAACACAACCAAATTTTCCAGGTTTGAAACCACTCCCTCCCCTTTACTTTTTGGCAACACACTTTCACATTCAGTGATCCTGGAAAAGTTAAAGAACCTGAGACAGAGGGTAATTCTGCATCTAGCATTCGCTCCACATTTTCTCAACTGGGAGGAAAAAGCGCAGCTCAAAACCACATCCAAATACCTCGGGGCAATGCCCTACTGACTGCAAAGTCACCCCTGAACGGCCATAAAATGGGCATAAATCTATGCAGAAGGTACAATAAAATCAGATGATCAAACAAAGTGAAAGTGGCATGGAGTATGGAGGCTACAATAAAATCCGATAATCAAAGGACGTGAAAGCAGCATGCAATGCAGAGGGAAATTTCTGTTCCAGTGTGGGTTCCGTAAAAGAACAGAGGGAAAGGCCAAAGCAGAATCAGCCTCAGTAGAATATGAGAAATAAAATCACGAGCCCTTCACAGGCAGTAGGCATCCCCTTCTGCTGAAGCAGTATAAAAACTGGTTTCAGCTTTCTACAGTTAAAATATAAATCTGATTCCCTTGTAAGTGGGGCAAGGTCATCCATCTCTTGTCCACTCCTGGGGCCAAGGAAGCCTCTAAACTAGGGTAGGTTCCAAGTTTTTGGGGATCTGAGCAGAGTGTCCAGGAACCCTTCCTCTGCCCCCCAGCCCCCCTACTCATGCCTTCCTTCTCACCCACCCAACTCATGGGTCCACCACCTGTGCATCCTTCCCATATCCATTTGCAAGCTTTCCCGCTTCCCATGCTCAAACACCTTGCATACCTTTTTACCAACTGTGCTGGGCAGACCGTACAGCTGGGAGTGTCATAACAGTAGATGTTGAGCAGCATGTACAGCCAGCAGTGGCAAAGCACTCACAGGTGGCAGAAAGGCAGGTGGTTCAACAGTGGTACCTTCAGAGGGAAGGTACCACATTGGCCACTTTCTTACCAGTATGCCACACCAACCCATACCACCTTATTTTCACCCCTGACCCTTTCCAGTTATAAAATACGGTTTTCAAACCATGGTGAGGATGGTCAGGTATAACCTCAAATTGTGGCTGAAGAAAGCTGAGAGAATTCAAGTACAAGAATATGGCTGAAAAACATGGTGACTTTTTTTAAAAAAATCAGCTCCCCCCCCCCCTCCCCCCCCCCCCACACAGAGAGAGAAAGAGAGAGAGAGAGAGGGAGGGAGAGAGGGAGGGAGGGAGGGAGGGAGAGAGGGAGGGATGGGGAATTCTAATTCCATCTTCTGCTCTGAGCTCTCTGAGACACATCTGAGGTTCCTCCCACCCTGTAGCGGAAAGCACTTGTCAAGTTGTAAACAGAAGGGCAAGTTCCAGTTGGTAGCTTCCTGTCACTTACTTATCCTCACCACCAACTCACTGCCTCTCGCGTTATGCCTAGCTCAGTAATGGCCAAACTGTGGGGCAAATGATCTAGAAGTGAAGGCCAAAAATAAGTGAGCACCATTCTAATGCATGTCACAGCATATATGTTTCACCCACCCTTTGTGCTTTGGGGTGCTTTTGCCTCTAGTCAACAGGCCCAGGGATCAGTCAGTAGAGCAGTGCTGGAGAAGCAGGCAAGAGAGTTTGCCTGACCTGCAGCATAGCCAAGCCTCCATCTCAAGTCTAAGAGTGCCATAAACTCCACCATCCCCTGCCCCAGGTTTCTGCTACAGGCAGGTCAACCTAAGCCAACACCAGATGTACAGTATGGAAATATAACACATACCTTCTACCCATTTGATATTCATGTGTCAAGAGTCAATGGGTGATTTCCCACAAGCACTGCTCCGTGATCATTCCTCCCTTTCGCCCCGATGGTACATGTCAATTTCACACAAGCTGCTGCGTGGCTGAATTTTGCCCCGCAGCGTCGCGCGATTTTCCCCACGCGGGGCAAAATGCAGCCGCGCAGCAGCTTGCGTGAAATTGATTTCACACGTACCATCAGGGCAAAGAGAAGAGTGAACGCAGAGCAGCGCTTGTGGGAAATCACCCAAGGTGTCTTATTGCAACATTTAAATGGGCACACGGGTGAGAGGAGCTGAACTCATCCTTACCTCTCCACAATCCATCAATATAAACACCTCCCCCATTACGGTTACCAACTTCCAGTCAACTTCCAAGCAAAATCACATCCTCCCTCTGTGCATCTGATAACTGCATTTTTAAAGAAAATCCATCATGTGCACACGAAATCTTGTACCCAGAATTAAAGGTGCCACTGGACTCTGTTCTGCCACTTCAGACCAACATGGCTACCCCCCTGAATCTATCTGGTTTGGCTGTAATTCTCTGTCCTAAACGATTCTAATACAAATAATAAAACATTGGATAGTGAACTCCATAAAGAAAGGAATTCCTTCCTTGTTTGCTCTGATTTTCATCCTGAACTGGTTAAGGAGAAGAATGACCAATTTATTAAGAAATGCATCATCTCTTTTATCCTCAGTGGATAGCTTCAATCCTCCTGATTGTTTTTCCAGGCCAGAACAACATCGGATTTTGAGATCTGCCAGAAACGCTGACTTAAGGCTCAGCTCTGTTTTCCTCACTGTTTGTCTTCTTATATTTGGACAGATCTGCAGCTTGCCCTCCTTGACACAATCTGACCCAACAGATTTGTTAGTGGCATAATGAGCAAACTAAAATGATTGTGTAAAAGACACAAGGAGTGTTTTGCCAGACTTGCACTTCATTCTGGAAAATAAGGAGGCGCGGCCACTGAAGGGAATGGTTAAAACAGATCCAGCCATCGGATCAGGCAAAAACGAGACCCTTCAGGCAACAAAACGTGAGCAGCATTCTGAACTGGTCAGCCAATTCCCAGTGATTCCATTTGCTGTTATATTTTTATTGTATGAAATATGAAGCTTTTGCACAGTCTGACCATGTGGCCTTAATTACACATTACATTTTCCTCAGGTACGCTCTGGGCCTGAGTGTATTGTGAGTTTTGTGCTAGGAACCTAAATTCAGGCATGAGCAGACTCGATTTCGAATGGGATCAGAGCACTGAAACAGCCCCCAGGGGTTATTATTTACCCTACTGGGAAAACATAGGTATTCCCCATCAGTACATGTGGGACATTCCTGGGACATTCCAGGTCAGGAAATCGTGGGGGGGGGGGGGGGGGGGAGGCTGAACACTGTGATCCTAATCTGCATGGGGCCTACACATACCTGGGAATAAGTTTCCAGTGCAGAACACTGTTAGAAGAAGAAGAAGAAGAGATTGGATTTATACCCCACCCTTCACTACCCAAAGGAGTCTCAGAGCAGCTTACAAACTCCTTTCCCTTCCCCTCCCCACAACAGACACCCTGTGAGGTAGGTGGGGCTGAGAGAGCTCTTGATAGAAATTGCTCTTTTTCAAGAACAGCTCTTATCAGAAGTACGGCTTGCCCAAGGTCATCCAGCCAGGTGCAAGTGGAGGAGTGGGGACTCAAACCCGGTTCTCCCAGATTAGAGTCCGTGCACTTAACCACTACACCAAACTGGTTAGGTATTGAGATTCAAAAATAACAGAGTTAGATTAAAGTAGCCAGACAGATGTGTATTTGTTTAGGGGGGAAAAACCCTTTACTAAGGGTTAGGTAAAAGGTACTTGGAGAACAAAAGTAAAATAAATCATCCTTACTAGCTGTATGCTACATGTTGCTTCTCTATGGACTTAACTTGTGACTCAGAGGAGACTTCTAGGAGTTGAACAAATAGCAATAAACTGAAACCCTATGCTTCCTCCCTTGGCTCATCCCCAAGCTATTGATTATCCAACTGGAGAATCCCAACACTAACTAATTATGCATTCTGTCACCTTGCTGTAGTGGGAAAAACATGTAGACAGTTCAATTGCATCTCTAACTAGAAATTAGCATGCATAACAAACAGGAAATGCTTTCATGACAAAAAAGGAAGAGAACTTGCAAATATCCCAACAAATATGTGTCTGATAATGGGATTGCAGGCAGGACCCATGGGCAAATGTAATGTAGCTAGGCCCAAGCCTCATCTTTCCAACTATGAATGTAAATGGTCTAACTAGAGTTGCCAGCTCCAGGTTGGGAAATTCCTGAAGATTTGGGGTGCAGCTTAGCAGGGATGTGATTAGGGTTGCCAGCTCCGGGTTGAGAAATACCTGGAGATTTTGGAGGACAAGCCTGGGGAGCGTGGGGTTTGGGGAGTGGAGTGGCCTCATCAGGGTACAATGCCATAGAGTCCACCCTCCAAAACAGCCATTTGCTCCAGAAGAACTGATCTCTGTAGGCTGGAGATAAGTTGTATTAGCAGAACTCCAGATGCCGCCTGGAAACTGGCAGCCCTAGACGTGATGCCATAGAGTCCACCCTCCAAAGCAGCCATTTTATCCAGTGGATCTGATAACTGACACCTGGAGATCAGTTGTAATTTCAGGATATCTCCAGGCCCCACCTGGAGGCTGGCAACCCTAGCAACTAAGCCTACCAACACCTCCTCATGGCAAAACCAGAATTGGTCAAGGTAGTCCTGGTCTACCACACATGTAGCAAAGTGAGGTGGCAAAATCCTGAGGTAGTTAACTGGACAAAACAGGTTTAGATCACATTTTTAGAATGCTCTTCCAGGTAAAAACTTCCTGCAAATAAAAAACAAAAAAACTACCAGATCAGGAAGAGAGTATTTAGTGTAAGTTACTTCTTGGTGTGCTAGTTTTCTACTTGGAAGGAGGGTTTTTTTTAGGATTAAAACATGAGATCACGCCCCCTGCAGCTTGAAGTTGTTGTCTATTTTAACTCCTCAGTTTTGTTTATAGTTCATTTATGCCCTGTTTTTCTCCCCAATGGGAGAAAATTATGAGATAAAATTACAACATGGTTCTCTCCTCCTCTAGGTTATTCTCTAACAACCTCTCCTGTGTGGTAAGTTAGATTGATAGGGATTGACTGGCCCAAGCGTCACCCGGTGACCTTCCATGGCAGAGTGGGGATATCTGGTTCTCCCAGATCCTAGTCCAGAGCCAATGTACTACAGTCGCTCTCTTGTCGTCTTAATGCTACTTTGACCTACCAAGTCAAAACTCAGCTTGTAAGCACAAGTATGTATGGTGTTCATTAAGCAGATAGAAGATAACCTCTGGTTATATCCCTAAGGAAGCCTGGCCAAAAATAGAACTCTGAAACAATCCAACCCACCTGCTTTTTCTGCTCAAACTCTTTATTCTCATCCCCACTCTCTTCCTTTGCTCAGACTTGAACTACCTCAGAAGAATGTGCTTATATCAGCTCTGAGCCATGTCGCTCCTCAAACTGACTCAATTATAGGCTCCCACCATTAACTGAGCATGGCTGTCAGCCTCCGGACCACAGCTAGCTGCAGCCCTGCTTTTTGGCCTGGCTCCCAACAAGCGGAGTTTATCCTGCCAAATCTTTGCAAAATCCTACCACATCTTCTTCTGGGTCTGTGCTAAATTGCCTCCTTGGTTTCTCTTCACACCATTTCTAGTCTACTTCCAAATTCTAAGCAATTTTCCCTAACCGATCCAATTCTTTTGTAAACATAGGAAATCCTCTGTTGAAACCTCAGTGATACATAAACTACATAGTCAAGGATGTCTGATTTGCTACAAATAAATGTTAGGGGTAAGGAGTTGGTTGTCCTGTTGCCCTCGAATCAGAGCTGAAGTATATATTTAAAAACTACCAAAGCTGCCAGTTTTTCAATTCAGAGTTTTAATGTGGAATTTCAAATGTTAAATTTAATCTCATCATTTTAATCCAAGTGTTTTGGATTTACTCGAATCTGGCAGATATCAAAGATTAAATTTCATAAACAGGCAAAGCTGATGTATACCAAGTCCCATTACATGTCATCTGTCAAATGCTGCCGGATATTGAATAGCCCTGCATGCCAGCTATGAAATGTTGTTAAATAGATTAATCTTATCAACTGGCAATTCTGTCAAAAGCTAAGTATCTTTTCATGTCACCCATTATATGCTGTTAGATACTAAATACCAGTACATGTTAATTACAAAATACTGACAAAATCAACAATCAAAGTGAAATATTGAAGTAAGATGGTAGACACATATCAAATATTCAAGAATATCCAGAGACTATTTTACACCAACATTCACAGCAGAGAATTTTGGGGAGCAAATTAATCTCAGCATAAGGAAATAATGTTTTAAAAGACCAAATCCTAGTTTAGTTCATCTGGAAACTTTGGTTCTGCTTTAAATTACAGCTGCAGTACAATAGCCTACTAATGCAATTCTGCACTCCAAATCCAGACTTCTGCACTATGTCTTTCATTTATTAACTTCCTGTATATGAAATATACCTCACTGGCTAGTATCTTGGACATCAGCAGAAATTAACATCTCAGGTAACATTTCTCACTCCTAACCCACTGGCAATTTTCAGTGTGGACTCCAACCAAGCAGGATGACTGTTTAATGGTGCCTGGCTTAGCCAATTTATTCTCTCTAGCACTTAGTGGGGGCCAGCAAGCAGAGACATCACTATAAATACTGAGACAAAGGAAAGAAAGCTGCTTCAACATTGGTTTGTGCCCCTTGTTTCCTTATGACAGGAGATTTAGAGCTCATCTTTGCAGGATAGTTTCCTTCCCCAAAGAGAATGCTGAACATTTTTAGGGAGCGGGGGGCGGGGGTGTCACAGCACTGCAGGTTGCTGGTCTAATTCACATTCCAGACCACTCTATTGGAACAGAGCCAGTGTCGTGTTGTGGCTAGAGTGAGTGATATTGTGGCTGCCCCTTCCTGGGGAACTACCTTTATATGGTGAAGATTAAAGCAGAGATCTATGAAAATTTTCAGATGAGTTGTAAAAATTTGCTCTACCTTCTCTGTATCCATCTCCCCCGTTCAATATTTATTCCATTTATATCTCATGTGCTACTCTCTCTCATAGATATCTATTACTCCATAAAGCTAGTATACATGCAATAATCCTGCTTCCTTCCTTCCTTCTCTGCACTCTTTCCTACAGAGTCCCTTTTGTTCAGAGGTCTTTCAGGCTGACAGCTTCTTCTTCTTTTAGTTGTGAGCCATTGGAATGTTAATAAAAATTCCATAACTCCTCAGCTGCTGAACTGACACCCCAGAAGGGCTCCTTTCAATCAACCAAGGCTGGGATTTTCATACCCAATAGCGACAGCACTTTCATACAATGAAGCCTGTTTCTACTTGTGGGTTGCTGTTTTTTTTTTTAAGTCAGATTTATCTAGTTTTTTTGGAGGGGCAAAATGGCAGACCAGCTTCATTTTTTTTTGGGGGGGGGGCAAATATATGCTCTGTGCTACAATATGACCATAGCCTTGCAGTGGATGTTTATCCAAAACGGGCACTGAGTTGGAAAACGCGATTTACAAATTGAAAGGTGGAAAATCATTGATGAGGAAATTCTTCTCAATAGTACAACAGTGTGAAAATGGCACAGGAAGCCACTGTTTGCCCCACTGGTGAAACATCCCCCCCATTGTTGCTGCCAGATTATAGTAACCCTGTAGAGTTTTCAAGGCAAGAGACATTCAGAGATGGTTTGCCAACTCCTGTCTCTGTGTTGGGACCCTCAGCTTCCTAGGAGGTCTCCCATCCAAGTACGATCCAGGGCTAACCCTGCTTAGCTTTCAGATCTGAGGAAATTGGGTAAGCATATCAGTATCTGTAGGTTTACGCAGTGGAGAAACTGCAACTCCCCATGGTCATTTCAGGCACAGGGAAAAGGCTTAGCCTCTCTCCTTTCACATCATGGTCCCAAGCCAAATAGGGCCTCTTGGGTCTGATGTTTAGAGGGGGGAAAAGATGCTAAGAACTCTATTCATGGGACTCTGGGCATCTCATCTGCTTGAGCTTTGAGACAGCTGAGCTCTGGGACAAGGTGAATGGCTTCCTGTCCACTTAGAAGCCAACGTGCTGTAGCACAAACACCCTTTAACTGCTGAGAAAGGGAACTGCTCATCTGGCCCGAAACCTGAGAAGAGCAGCAGTAGGAGGGAGGGAGTTTTAGCCTCTATTTTTCCACTCTGAATGGGAGATCTTCTGGAATTGGTGTTGGGCATCCACCCCTCATTTCACATGTCCATGCTCATTCTAGGATACTCTAAACTGTCAGGGGCTCTGCCAGCCTTTGCATCTTAAACTTGAGTTGTATGATGAATTAATCCTAATTACCCCCTACTCTTTTACTTCAGCAAGGCCAGAGCTCTCATAAGCTTATCGCATCCTGTTTTGCTTTCATTGCTGCTATGAATGCAGAAGCATGTACAATGTAGTTTCCACATGGGAGTTTTCTATATACTTTCCCCTCTCAGGCACCATTTTCCCTGTATTTTTCACTGCTGCACCACAGGAAGGCTTTTTGTGAGTTTTTGAAGGACCCCCCCCCCAATAAACTATATTGTGCTACAGCATTATTGCAGTTACTGATTATATTTTAAGTCCCCCCCCCTCCAAAACACCTTGGTGGTATGGCAGCAAAAATAGAGGCTGTGAGAGGCAGATAGAAGGAAAATGGTGGCAGTACGGATGGGACCTTTGAAAGTGAGCTCTGACTAGAGGGCACAATAAAGCACTTGGATTGCACTCTTCCTAAAAAGATCATAGCAGAGGACATTCAGGAAAGAGAGTATTCAGGAAAGGGACAGGAGAACTGGAGCATCAGAGCATAATCATGTGGACACTAGAAAAAAAAAGTACTCCAGTTTGAAGGTCAAGGAGGAGAAAACCTTCTTATGAAAACAGCTTTTGTCAACTCCCAATGTTTATAGAACACTTTATTTTATAATTTACAAATGCATGTAACTTTTCTGCATGCCTGTGTATTAAGAAACCTCTGCTTTGCTTGCGAGTGGCCCCATTCTGCTTTTTAAAACTCACATAATGAGAGTCTTCCCTTTCGGGAATTTTTGTTGCACTTTTCATTTTATTGCAATTTCTGTAGCCTAGACTGAGAAAGGCTGCTTCTACAAGCACTTTTGCTCCAATTTTGCTTCCAAACCCCGGGGGGGGGGGGGGGGGCGCTGTGATAACAACCGCTGCTACTCACTTAAGCACATATTTTAGGTTTAAGATGATGTTAGATGAGGTTGTAAGCACCTACTCAAATGCACTTCATGTGAAATTCCTTGGATTCTTGAGCTTTTTCAACGAACACTGGCTGTCTCGGCTCATGGGAAAATTTAGATACCAGAAGAATGGTATACCACAAGCAAAAAGTGTGGGAAAGTCTATAACAGGTAAATGGTATTTGTGAAGAAGGAAACTTCCCTCTTGACAGTGCAACACAAAGGACGGATGTAGTTCAAATCCCTCTGTAAAGGGTCCTAGGAACACCACAACTGGATTTCCATCCAAAATTACAAATGAGCAGCAACTCAGGGCCAACCTACATGTTCAGGTTCCCAATTCCACACGGAGCAGGAAAAACAGGGAAATACCCCTCTGTTCCTGTTTTCACATGGGGGAAAAGCCGGGGGGAGGGAGCAGGAATCCTCCCTCCCCTGTGGTGGCATTCTGAGCCCATTTGGGATTTCCTTTCTTTCAAAAAAGCCATTCCCCGTAGCTGCTGTGTGGTGTGGAGAACCCTGTTCAAAAACCTGTAGCTTGGCCCTCACATGGAGACACCCGCTGGCCTGCTCCTCTTCGGGACCCCAGGCTCCTTCTAGAGGGAGCACAAGTCGCCTACAACAAGGGCGTAGACTTTCCAATTTCCCGGGGGGGGCTGGGGCTGGGGCAGAAGGCATTGCTAAGTCATTAAAAAACTGGGACCCAATGACATCATAGTACCCCACCCTTCACTACCCAAGGGAGTCTCAGAGCGGCTTACAAACTCCTTTCCCTTCCCCTCCCCACAACAGACACCCTGTGAGGTAGGTGGGCCTGAGAGAATTCTGACAGAAACTGCTCTTTTTCAAGAACAGCTGTGCCAGAGCTTGTGACTGACCCAAGGTCACATCAGCAGGTGCAAGTGGAGGAGTGGGGAACCAAACCCGGTTCTCCCAGATTAGAGTCCGCACACTTAACCACTACACCAAACCACGACACAACCAGGATCAAGACTCCTAAGTGGACCAACAGACAGGCATACACTTGTTTGAGAAACTGAGTATTACATTACAACACCTCTGGAACATTACTGAACAAAGTTTGAGTCCAGCGGCACCTTTAAGACTGTCAAAGCTTACTTCTGGACTCAAACTTTGATCCTGTGAGGTGGTTTAGGCCATCTAGTGAACTTTAGGCCATCTAGTGAACTTTGCCTGTACATCAGCAGACCCCTAGTAAAGCCGACGAGAGTATGAGAGCATTTTCTACTTGTGATACTAAAAAAGCATTAAAATCTGGAACGCATCACTTGTGAAGGTTGTTCACATCAGAGCCAATTGAAACCAAGCCATTTTTAATATAATATAAGTCTAGCCAATGTGGGCTTTACATCCTTAAATAAATAAAATCCACATTTCAAAAGCAGGAAATGCAAACGCAGAGTTATGCATAAAAATGACTGGACAGTGCAAATCCTATGAAAGAGAAAATCCTGAAGATGTACATGAAATTATTGTACATGTATTAATTGGTCCAATGGAAATTATTAGACCCTGAGGCCTTTTTAATTATAGCAGGAGATGGCTGTATTGGAGCTGATGATCTTAACTGGCTTTCAGCCAGCAGGAGGTTCCTGGATGATTATACTGATGAGCCCCAATTTTGTCTAAATGATAGATCAACTAGGGGAAGTACTTCTTCCCTCTTAAGTTAAGGGGAAGCACATTTGATATGACTGGGAAAGTTGCCTGTTAAGGAAGGCTATCCAAAGATCCAGTGGGAATTTTAGGTCCTCTGGAAATCATGAAAACTTAAGATCTCTTCTTCAGCTTAAAAGAAAATACAGAAATGTAATAAAACTAAAAAAAGAGCAGCATACTCAAAAAGAGTGGGATCTTCTTATTGATGCCTCTAGGAAGAAAGATACGCTCGGCGCAGCCCGGGAGGAGAGGAGTCCCGGAGCCTGACCAACCTGGCCCGACCCCGCTCACGAACCTGGCCGCTCTGCTCCCTGCACGGAGCTAGCTCACCGGGGCTTCCCCCCACAAGGGCCAGAGACGCCGCCGCGCCCGGAGAGTCTGCAGGAAGCGGGCAACTGTTGGGACTTCCCTGCCGCCTGCGTCACGAAAAGCCGCCTGGACTGAGCAAAGCTGCCGAGAGCGCCCCGGAGCTCGGCTTCCTTTCTCTTCCACGCGCGCTTGCAGTAGCGGCAGCCTCCTGCCCCCCCCGAGGGACCCCCGAGGTCGCCGCTCCCCCGATTCTCCCTCCCTCCTTCTTCCCTTGCCGCTGGAGGCCACGTGCCTGCGGGGGCGGCCGGGAGGGAGGGAGGGGGGCGCCTGTGCCTTGGCTCCCGGCCGGATTCCCTTCCCTCCCCGCGCTGGAACGCACCAGCAGGCGGCGGATCTCCGGCGGGGGGCGGATGTCGAGCCTGGCGCAGCGGCTGGGGGAAAGGCAATGCGCCGCGGGTGCGCCCGGGCACGTTCCGCCCAGCTCCGCTCAGCGTCGCCGGGCGCAGCCCACCCACGCCGCGGCGACCTCCCCGGGCACAGCAAGCTGAGAGGCGCCTTCGGAACGGGCCTTCCCGCGCTCCCCCCGGCAGGCAGAGCCGCGGAGGAGGAGGGGTGGGGGCGCTGCTCTGCTCTGGTGGGCGGGGCTTCTTGGAAATTTCGGGGGGGGCTGGGGCCCCGGAGCCCCCCCGAAGATTACGCCGGTGGCCTACAAGCTGGGAGCCTGGAGAGAAATGGAATGCTGATGTGAGAAAGGAGCTCAGGAATAGCTGGTCACGTTACAGTGTCCGCTGCCCAGCATGTGTTGGCCTAAGAGCTGGTGGATGATTTGCAGGGGGAAGGTAGATTTGCTGTGGGGATTCCTTGAGAGCTGCTGACATTGTGCCGGTTTCCTAAAAATGGCATCAGTGAATCAACACCTGCCTGATTTTTCTCTGCTGGGCCAACACAGCTTCCAAGATACGGTAATCTGTTTTATTTATGTCTTTACTGCCTGCTGCAGCACATCTAGTTTTGCTACTACCAATCAGATTGTTGTAATTCATCATCTCTCAGACTTTCCTCTAGTCCCAACCAGATGCCTTTTAGCAGTTATATGGATGCATATTCACATAAAAACACAATTTTTGCAATTTTGGGTTACCGACAACCTGGAGGGGGGAAATGCCCTGCCCCTTTAACAGAAGCTTGATGGCAATTTACTTAGCAGATGAGATTATTTACCTCCATGCCAGAAAAAGCATCAGCTACACATTTCCACACTCTAAGCCTCTGTTAAAGCGGCAAGTCATTTCTTCCCTTCCAGGTTGTTGGCGACCCAAGTACAATTGCAAAACAATGTGAGTGGACTGAGCAAACCACAGCCGATGAGTCTTCAGAAGGGAATCCCAATTGCAATGTTAAACGCATCTACACCCACAGACTTACATCACTGGGAAAGCAGCCAGGGACCTGCCGGGGCTGATAAGCCCCATGTGAGATATTTCCACTGGAAGTTTGTTCCGTGCCAAACTATTAATAAGCCAGGAAAGAGATCCCCTCTCATCACTTATGTGCCTTCTCCTGCTACCCAATGCTCCAGTTTGAGGGCAGCTTCACAGACTGACAAGGATGGGCATTTATGAGGGCCCAAAGCACAACCCAGGGGCCACCGCACCAGCCACGACAGCATCCTCACATTGCAAGGCTGGGTGCAAAGGTTCCCATTTTACCTGCCTCTTCGAAGTTAAGGGACCCACTCAGTGTGTCCTACCCAAACTCCACCCCACCATCTGCAAGATGGCAAATCCGCAAATCCAATCCTAACCATTGTTTTACGACATCAACAATTAACACTGCAATCCTAAAAAGAGCTAACATCCCTCTAAGCCCACTAAGACCAATAGGCTTAGATGGGTGTACCTCTGTTTAGGATTGTGGTGTAAAGTCCATGAGAATCCAAAAGTCCATGGGAGCCGTGACTGTGGAGCCCAGGATCGTGTTGCAGCTCAAACTGCAGGCTAAAAGGCCCATAAACACGAACAGCTGGCATGGGTATATAGCCCCCAATATGCCAGTTCGTTCCTAAATCCATGTTCTACCTTGGGGTCACACAGATGACTTCTTTTGACTGTTGAGTTTACGGTGGGTCTGCACTGATATCAACTGTTCTAACCAGCAGCCAGCCAAGCTGTCCCTTCATTAATGATCCTGTAATTAAGTTGTCTGTCACAGGGTCAGCTCACGTCTGCTCCTGACTACACAACAAATACACGTTTGAGTCTTATGATAAGCTTCAATACAGCAATGCTTGTGTGAATGCAATGATTTAGAATCATAGAATTATAGAATCATAGAGTTGGAAGGGACCTCCAAGGTCATCTAGTCCAACCCCCTGCACAGCGCAGGAAATTCACCCCAAAGTGGCAATCAGCATTTCCCTGGGCATAAAAGAAAGGGCCATGTCTCAATGGAAGCAGGTATTTTGGAGCATCCACACAAAGTCATCCCTTAACTGTCCTCTTTCCATGTTTTCCCTCACTTTGCTGCAAGCTTTCCCATTCTTTGGTTCAATCGTTTGTTTTTTTTAAAGATTGCAGTCAAAGCATATTTGCATGCAATGTTCCCTCTAAGCTGAGTTACTGTGAGCTAGCTCACAGTTTTTCAGCCTCCAGCTCACACATTTTTGTCTTAGTTCAGGAAGGACAGCTCCAGAGCAAACTAATTTATGCAGCAGCCACATTGCTCGCTCACAACTGTAATGCCAGTAGCTCACAAAGTAGAATTTCTGCTCACAAGGCTCCACAGCTTAAAGGGAGAATTGTTTGCTTGCCATGTGGATGGGGAAGGTGTACATCTCTGCAGGTCCCTTCTACATCACTATCATTTTCATTGCCTTCGTCCCTCATGGTCACCATTTTCTCCACATTACCTGAAGGCTTTCTCATGCTTAAAAAAATGTCAGTAATTGACATATCCCTATAGTGGTAAAGTGTAGTGATATGTCAGTCACAGATTTCAAACAAGAACAACAGGTTAGTTACCAAAAGTAACGGATACATCGCTATAGCTTAAAATTGGCCCCTTGTACATCTATGCTCACTTCTCCCATTATACTCCCCTGTAAACATGTACACTCTTCAGATAGCCCCCTCTTTAAGGTGCCCTCCCTTAGGACTGTACTCACAGCCACAGTGAGATCACAAGCCCTTTCCAAGGGGAGATTTGTGGTGGTAAGGGGGGGGGTTGGAATGGCAGGCACGGGGGGGGACGAACTGAAGTAATAAAAATTCAGAGAAAACTATACTCTGGACACTCCACTGTCATCCTTGGTCTACAACTTCTCAGTAACTCCCACTGGGAAACTATACACAGGAACTCTTCTTTGCAGATTCTACCTTAAGATCTGCTGGTTGGAAGCATTTGGTACGCTGCAGAATAATTGGATATTTGTGCTGTCTGTGCTCAATCTGATTGTAGGGTGTGGTCCCAGAGCCTCTATTTATTCACCATCATTCCTTTATTCCTGTCCCCACACAACACCCCCTCCCACAACAACCATTGCACAAGGACACTCCTAGAACATCCCCAAGCACCCCTGTTTTTTGAGGCCTCTACTTTGTTCCTGGGCATGCATAGGGTCACAATCTGTCTGTGGTGGAGCTAAAGGAGTAATGTATCCGGTAATTCATTCAACATTGGGAGTAATATGTGTTGGAAGTGAAGGTCTTTGCACTGTCTCTTAGCCTCAGACTTCAGAGGAGTATAAAGAGAGAGAGAGAGGCCAGGATCCTGATCATCCTTCCATTCTTCTGCTCTGCTACTATCCCTTTGATATGTAGACTGCTAATCTTAGGGAATCTTCCTCCCTTCCAGCTTGACACCTTCGGTCCACACTATGCTAGACTTCTCCATCTTGGCACCATGAGGGCAGGACATGATTTTTGCATCTCTATCCATCCTAATTAGTTAGACTAGATTAGAATCCTATCTCTACTCTACTCTACTCCAGTCTAGAATGGAGCTCCGTCTGTAACTTTGTTTCTTGTCACCCCACACAAATCAGATAGACTCTGCTGCGTTATGTCCCTTGAGCACTCTGATAACCCAAATAATCCTTCACTATGCAGAAAATTGATATGAGAGAAATTGTACTCACTAGAACAGAGTCATTCTGTGACTGAGGTGGGTAATGAGTACAAGACAGAAAAGGAAAGGGTTTGCATCAAGCGTGCACTATGAATTTCATTTCTCTAAAGTATTGGGTAGCCACTGCAGAGGTACCTTTACTAAAGGACACACTCAAAGACACACTCTTTTGTAGAAAAAGCCCAGCAGGAACTCATTAGCATAATAGGCCACACCCTGACAGTGCAGCTCATTAGCATTTTAGGCCATACCCATGTCTTTCCTTGGCTTGCCCGGGTGCCCTGCGGCTGTGGGGAGCCCGGGCAAGACAGCCCTTGAAGGTATGGGAAGGCAGTTTAAACTGCCTCCCCTTGGCTTGCCCGGGGGCCCGTGGCTGCGGGAACCCAGGCAAGCCCCCCCCCCTTGAAGAGAAGAGAAGGGAAGTTTAAACTGCCTTCCCTTGGCTTGCCTGGGCGTCCCACGGCTGCGGGGCGCCCGGGCAAGCCAGCCCTTGGACAGGCCAAGGAAGGCACGGGGAGGCATTTAAATGCCTCTCCGATCCTTCCAGGGGCTCCCCTGGCCCACCCGCCTCAGAGTCGATGGGGGGCGGTCGCTCTCCAGGCTTTCCATCTGTAGCCGCCTATTATGCTAATGAGTTCCTGATGGGTGTGGCCAACTTGGGAGCCAGCCGGAACTCCGTTCCTGTGCGTTCCTGCCCAAAAATAGCCCTGAATAGATCTATCACTCAGTGTCCAATAGCCAATAAATGAAACTAATTCCCTACTTAGAGCCAGTATTCTTAATAGTCAGATGTTGGAGTCAAATTCAATGTCTAACATTGATCATGCCCAGATTGTAAGATTCATGTGGACATTTAGTTATTCATAGCTAAAAATGGTTCTTTGGCCTGATCCAACATGGCAGATTCTATGTTCAAAGGAATGGCTACACTAGAGGGCATTAGATGTGTTGTGATCCAGTGCTATGCCCCATGTACACCACTACCGTAACAAGATCTGCCCACATATGGAATTCAGAACCACAAAGACGTTTTGTTTGCAAATTTCTTGCTGCTGTGGTTTGATTATATTTAGTAGCAAGACCTATATTAAGCAGAGAAAAGGGCAGAGTCAACAACAAATATTTTTAAAGGGATATTTGGGGGGAACTCTTTAAAAATCCTCCTGTGTATAAATTTTTAAAT
The DNA here is from genome assembly GCF_001447785.1 of Gekko japonicus. Lineage (NCBI taxonomy): Eukaryota > Metazoa > Chordata > Lepidosauria > Squamata > Gekkonidae > Gekko > Gekko japonicus. The sequence goes on along the minus strand of NW_015163636.1, from coordinate 110,034 downwards.
TATAGTAGGGTCCTATTCCTACGTCCATTCAATTGCTGGATGAGGTGGTCAAGTGGTAATGAGTATATTATTTTAAACTATGTTTAGACAACATTGAGTAGTGGTGACACAAACACTGTGAAAACGTTAGTTCTGTAAAGGTTAAGGCAGAAACTGTATCCTAAATTCAGACCCATAAGCGAACTCCTGACAAAAGAGGTCCAAATGCTGAAGTTGGATCTTGCACAAACTGTGTACATTTTTAAGTTGCTACTCAACATTTGGTTCAATATATGCAGTTAAATATCTTGGAATAAAATTCAGTGGTTCATTCAGTTGACATTTAACTGGCTAGCTGTTCCAACTTGTGGAGGCTCCTGAATCTAAGGAAGCAAGGGAGGAGATGGGTACCTTTGCTTGTTCCCTCTGCCCACAGCACAGAGTTGAGCCCAGGGGCCAGTTATTCTCTGTGGTTTTATTTTCTCTCTCTTTGGGCTGATTTCCACATTGTGAGATACATATGTTGAGCCAAGGGTCCCCACTCTGTGTCCTGTGTAACAGTCACACACAAATTCCTCAGTTCCCACATGTAATGTGCTTGATTCAGAAGGGCAGGGATGGGGGAATTATGTCATGCTGATGGTTTTGCCATAGAGCTGAGGGGATCCTAGAGCATCATGCTAATGTGATGATGTCACTTCCAAGCAGGGGTCATTTCGTAGAAAAAGAGCTAGGGGAACTCATTAGCATAACTCATTAGCATATGCCACACCCCCTGACATCAGGGGCCCGGCGGTGGACCTGCAAGGCCAGCGGGAGTGCGAGGAAGCCCCGCCAAGGCCCTCCCTGGCCCCAGGCAGGCAGGGGTGGGGAGAGGCGGGGAGGAAGCAACTTACCCTCCCTCTTCTCCTGCCTCCTCTTGACTGAATGAGGGCTGGAAGCGGGGCGGCCGGAAGCAGGGGGTGGGGCTTCGTCATATGCCCTGCGCTCTGCACCTCACCTGGGGGAACTGCGTTCCCCCGCGTTCCCCCCCGAAATGACCTCTGCTTCCAAGTATATGTGATGACTCATTCTTTCCTTCCATTTCCCCACTGCTGCCTTGTATTCATTTTCTTCTTAAAATTGGGCCCTTCCTTTATATGTGACGGGCTGGCCCACAATTTTTTAAAAAAACAGGTCTTCTATTCAGAATCTGATTTGCTGGCCTTTGTGTCAATCACGAAGCCACCTCCATGCACCCTGGAGCAGGTTTTAAAGTGGAAAAGATGGGTGGGGAGCCCTAAACAAAATAAACAAGCAAAAAGGAAAAAAAACACAATAACTTAAACAGACAGTCTTACCAGTTACTGGAAAAACCTTCAGACACAAAACAGATGGTGTGCTTGAATCACGTGTGTGTGTGGAGGCAGGGGGAGGAACAGTTTTAAAGCCAGGCACTGTACACATGACAGTACAGAAGCAAAGGCAGAGCTGCAGTGCTGCTAACCCTCATTACCGTTTACAAGTATGTCTGCATGCAGCCTTAGTCTTCAGGATGCTCCTGGACTCTAGATATAATCCTGCTGTGACAGCTGTGGAGAGCAGAGCATGGAACGACTCCCACAGACGTTCAGTATGGCATCCCCTTCCTTGGTAATGTGCACCCAAAGCAAGTCAAGACAAACCCAGGGAGGCCTTTCCACACTTTCCCAAGGAAAACCCAGCAGCTTGATCTCCCCACATGGCTCAGTGGGGAAGCAGGGGAAAACAAGCTGCCAGATGCTTCTAGAGAAGCCACGGATAGGGTAACTTGAGTAATTTGAATTTCCTGGCTGCATTGGACTGCACTTGTGACGGCAGTGCTCCCAGCCCAGTGGAGGAGAGGCTTATAATGGAGAGCTGCGAGAACCCCCCTGCATCCATCTTCCCACCGGCCCAAGGTGCAAGACTGCTGTTTTTGCAGACAAGGAGGACATACAAAAGGTCAAATAATTCTTCTAATGATATACCCTCCATCCAGGGAGAACACTGTTTTCAGAAACAGACTGAATCCACAGGTTGCCTTTCCCCCTTCTTTAGCATTAATGAGATACTGTCTGAGCATTTAGATGAAACACACTTTTTCCCTGGGCAGCGGCACTCCCTTCTTCAGAATTAATGCAGTGTCACTGAAGCTCCACAGCAAAGCTAAGCAAACACTTTCCCTCTCAACCTTGGAAAAATTGAGAAAATGTTGGTATTTGCGCAGACAGAGGCATCAGGCTAATTTGGATGAACCAATAACACAGGAATTTGGCCGTTTTGGAAGAGCAAAAACACTTTTTTTAATGCCAAAGGACCTATTAATTTGCTCATCCTTAATTTATTTTGGTATTTATACTCTGCTTTTCTCCCTAAATGGAGACCAAGAGTGGCATACAACATCCTTCTTCCCTCTTCCGTTTTATCCTCACAACAACAACAACAACAAAAATGCTGTGAGGTAGGTTAGGCTGAGAGAGGGTGACTGGCCCTAGACCATCCAACAAGCTTCCATAGCAGGTTATGGAATGTGGATACAAACCTCCACGTGAAGCCTGCTGGGTGACCTTGGGCCAGTCACAGTTGTCTCAGAACTCTCTCAGCCCCACCTACCCCACAAGGTGCCTGTTGTGGGGTGAGGCAATTGTAAGCGGCTCTGAGACTCCTTAAGGAAGAGGAAGGTGGGGTATAAAAACCTACTCTTTTTCTTCTTCACCCAGAGAGCTTCCATAGCAGGATAGAGAATGTAGATACAAACCTGGGTGTTCCAGATCCTAGTCCAGCCACTACATCACACAGTAATGGTGAATGGAGGGGGGGGGGCACAAGGGCCATTTTAGGTCTCAAGCTCAAACGAGGCCTCAATTTTAGACACTTTTTTGGCGCATTTCACAACTTGTTTTCATATACATCATTCATCATCATTCCTGGTTTTCAGTAGGGCTGGGGGGTGGGGCTGGGGGTGGCTCAGGAATTCGAAGTGGCTCAGGCGTCTCTGGACTTCTAAAAGGACCTGCACCAGGCCTGTAGCTTTGGTGGGGCTATTGGGGGCTCCGCCTCCTTCCTTAAATGGCCTCCTGCTTGTTAAAGGACCTCCCTCCTGCAAGATTTAAAGGGCCCTCCAGCTGATCCGCAAGCCTCGTGCTCCCCACTGATCAGCTGAAGGGCCCTTTAAATCTTGCGGGAGGGGAGGGAGAGGGGCGGGTGCCACTACCCCCTTCTTTATGGCAAATAATGGCAGTCCCACCAGGGAAAAGAAAATTGCCTCCCAAGCCACAAATTCCTGGCTAAGGGCTTGACCTGTACATAAGTGTCACAGAGAGCACCACCTACTCTTTGGTGCTTTATATCAGTCGAACAGGGCCATCCCTATGCAAGAGACCAGCATCTTCTATACAGATGGGTGGGAGACGGGCAGCAGATCTCTGGATCTCAGTCAGAGAAATATATTTTTCAATACCTGCTACAAGAAGAAGAGGAGGAGGGGGAGGAGGAGGAGATTGGATTTATACTCCACCCTTCACTACGTGAAGGAGTCTCAGAGCACCTTACAACCCCTTTCCCTTCCCCTCCCCACAACAGACACCCCGTGAGGTAGGTAGGGCTGAGAGAGCTCTCTCGAGAACTGCCCTTGAGAGAATAGCTCTGAAAGAAAAGACTGACCCAAGGTCACACCAGCAGCTGCATGCAGAGGAGTGGGGAATCAAACCCAGTTCTCCCAGATTAAAGTCCGCGCTCTTGACCACTACACCAAACTGGAGATGTTTACTGCTTGAGCAGAGCTACACTGCTCCCATATGCTCCATCCTGTTCTAGTTCATCAGACATGAACAGTCTCTTGGCTCCTTTGGGGAGGGCGATAGAACACACACTTTGTATGCACAAGGTCCCCAAGTTCCATTCCTAGAATCTCAGCTGCAGGGCTCTGAAAGGAGGGGTCAGCTGGCTCAGTGGTAGAGCATCTGCTGGCATGCAGAAGGCCCCAGGCTCAGGCCCCAGCATCCTTGGTTAAAGGGGTCAGGTAACAGGTGATGTGAAAGTCCAGGACCTGAGATCTTAGACAGCCACTACCAGTCAGAGTGACCTTGATAAACCAACTTGACAAACCATCTCAGGTACCGGATATTGGGAATGGTCTTTCTGTAATTGAGTCCTTAGAGGTCTACTGCGAGTCAAAGCGGGCAATTCTGAGCTGGATGAACCAATGTTCTGACTTGGTATAAGCAGGGGTCATTTCCTAAAGGAGCGCACAGGAGCAGAGCTCTGGCAGTAAAGTGCCCAGGGGGCGGGCACATGCAACAAGCCCCACCCCCTGCTCCCAAGAGCCCTCAGTCAGAGCAAGAAGCAGCCAGGTAAGTTGCAGAGCCCCCCCCCCCCCGGCCCCCTGGCCCAAAACAATCCAATTTAAGACCAAGTTTTATTCAGGTACAAGCTCTCCCTCCTCTGCGAGGACAGATCTGCATGTCCCCCCCCCAATAGCTAGCAATCCAAAACAGTCCAGTGGAGCCTGAGCAGTGGGTGTTGCCTTCTGACACACTTCCGGTGATGTCAGGGGGTGTGGCATATGCAAATAAGTTATGCTAATGAGCTATGCTAATGAGTTCCTGCACCTCTTTTTCTACGAAATGACCCCTGGGTATAAGGCAACCATACATTCACTTTGATGGCCGCATGCCAGGTTTGCAGTGTTGCCAGGGGAAGCTGGGGCAACATTAATTACATAAGTAAGAAATTTATTCTTACTGTCACTACCTCTCATGAGGTGCCTGAAGCAGAAAAATTATTCTTGCTGTTCCTTCTCTCTTTCGGGGCTTGAAGCAGAAATGGGAGGTACCACTTTGGTTACTTCCTTACTGGTATTCTGTACTGGGCTCATACCAGCACACTTTCATCGCTAATGGTGGTGTTGCATTGGGAACCCTAAGCATCTTGCATCTTTGGGAAGGGACATAACAGTATTTAATGCAGCCAGTATTTCCTGGCTAGGAATGAGCTGTGGGCTCTTTGAAAGCTTTAAACATCTGTATTTTTTTAATTACATGTTTCTGTTCCTTGTTCCTGTGTCTCCAGGGATAGGATAGTGGGCTAAATATCCAAATAAGTAAAAACTGCACAGCACAACAGCATATGATGAGTCGATAATGGTTTACACTACAATGAGTGGTAATAGCTTAAGCAGCTGTGTGGCCGGGGCTTGTCTGCAACTGTCAGCTTTTCCATTACAAAAAATAAAATCCCTCTGGTGTCAAGGAATGGGAATCTGAAGGTTATACACACACACACACACAAAATATATAATATGAAGTTTGTGTGTGCGTGCAAGGACAGCAACTTCAGTAGGAGCTGAAAGAATTACTATTTCAAGAGAACAAAAGACGGAGTCTGTAACATAGGCATGGAAGACGTGACGTAAGGAAAACAGGTATGGGTCTGTTCTATAGATAGGCTGAGCATTTTGCAACGGAAAAGTTACTGTCGGGTTTTCTTTACTTCCTCTTATACATGAGTGAAACGTTTAGAGCCCATTTTGAAAAGCATGTGTCCATTGGAGAAGGGAGTGCTGAAGACATTGGGGATTCTGTAGACAACTCTTTTTCGTTTACAAATCCCCAGGTTTAGAAGCAAAGAAAAAGAAGCAGAGTACAATTAGCATGCTGTGTTAGTTAGTTCCACAGAAGAATTCTGTCCTATCCACAACTTTTGTCCCTAGATTGGCTCTTAGGTCAAAAATAAGTTCTCCTGGGGAAGAATCAGGAAGTGGTCTAGTCCCCCAGTTCTCCCTGAGGCACACTCTGTACTTGCATTCGTGTTACCCAATAAACTTGGGTTCACCAAGTTCACATGTTGTTGTGATCTAAACAATCCAAAAAGGTCTAAAAGTTAAATTGAACATAAAATAGCGTGACCTGTTCCCAGGCTATCTCATAGCACAGAAGGACAAACATCGGCGCAACTCACACCAAACCAACTGGCTGCTGGTGAAGCTATGCTGAGAGAAATGAGTCATGTATCCTCTCCCCCAATCTCTCCCCCAGTCTAACTGAGGATTTAGCTTATTCTCCTCATCTCCACCCACCCTCTCAAAGTGGCTGGATATTGCAAGTTCCTAGGAATGTTCAGGGGCCACCGTAAATTGGTTAATCAGAGCAGAATGGACACCGCCCCAAATTAGTCCCCTGAACTTTAATCCTTCACAAATGAAAAAGCAGAGGCAGAGAAGGCTGGCTTGCATGATTAATATCTGAAGCATCCCAGAATGTGAAATGACCTCTGTCTAGACTGATGCATGTTTTCCCTCAGCCTCTGTTCTGAGAATTCACATAAGGCTCTGGGGAGGCCTTCGACTGCCAAAGCCATCTTGGACATTCCAGGACCTCCTTCTTATACTGAGCTGTCCCCGAGAAGCCTACCAGGATACAAGCAGCCTCCTAGTCATTCATGGGGATGAAAGGGAGAAGGTGAAAGACATTCTAACCTTGCTAAGTCTTTCTTTAATACAAAACATCATATAAAACAGATGTTTTAACCTGAATCAGGCCAAGTAGCCCAGTATTGGTGACATAACTACATACTAACATATGAACATAAGAACAAAAGAGAAGCCAATGCTGGATCAGGCCAATGGCCCATCCAGTCCAACACTCTGTCACACAGTGGCCAAAAATACCAGGTGCCATCAGGAGGTCCACCAGTGGGGCCATCCCACTGTTGCCCCTCCCCCAAGCACCAAGAATAGAGAGCATCACTTGCCCCAGACCGAAAGTTCCTATCTATACCTTGTGGCTCCCCCAGTTCCTCCTCCGGTCTATGTGATCCACACACTCTTACAAGTTCTTTACTGGGGGTTCCAGGAGCGCAAGGCAAAATTTGGATCAGGACTGTGGCAAGCACAAGATAGGATTTGCCTCCCCCCCTAAGCCATTAGCCTGACCTGAAAATGGTGTGTGGGGGAGCAATTTGCCTTATTTGGGGATTCCACAAGTGCTGATGGCTTAAACAAAATTTCCACAGTGGGGCAAATAACACTCCCCTGGGGCCATTTCAAGTCAAGAAAATGGCATGAGGAAGGGAGGCCCAAGCACTCTTTTTTCTTTCCCTGCACAGTCCCAATATGAATCAGACCCCATGCGCCTACAAATGGAGACCGATTTCACACAAGAGCTGTGCTGCGGTTGCGCCTCCCTTTGCCTTGCTTCTATTGGTCAATATCCCACTCGAAGCCGCATTTTGACCCGCAGCTTTGTCCGATTTCCCCCGCGGTTTTGTGATCCTGTGTTTTGAGGATTACAAAACCGCAGGGAAAATCGGGCGAAGCCACGGGTCAAAATGCGGCTGTGCGGCTTCGAGTGGGAAATTGACCAATAGAAGCAGGGCAAAGGGAGGTGCGACCGCAGCACAGCTCTTGTGTGAAATCGGTCTGAGTTCCCAGCAGGGAATTTGCAAATGCACATGTGACTGATGGTCTTCATGGCAGAGCTGAACCTGACTCGAGCCATGTGTACTGTACAGCTAAGCTCTTAACTGTTAGCAGCTTTCCCAGGTTCCCAAACACCTGCTACTTGAGATCCTTTAAAATGGGCAATGCTGGGGGATTAGCCTGGGGCTTTCTGCATGCAAAGCATGTTTTTCATGAATCCATGACAGCCCTGGCCCATTCAGTGGCTTGGGCTTGAGAAGGGAGGAGGCATTGCTGTGATGTTTAGACAAAGATAGAAACTCAGACTCTTACAGCACAATCCTATGCAGTATTAGTCCAGTCTGAGCCTTCTGTTTTCAGTGGGTTTAGACTGGGTTAATTCTGTATAGGACTGTATAGGACCCTTTGAGCTAGCCACAAATGAAGAAAAGCAAGCATTTTTATAAGCATATGACTCCTCTGGAACAGGGAGGTCATTTAACGCCTGTAAACTGTTGAGCAGTTTTCATTGCTTTGTTCTGTGTCCATATAATACCGTAGTGTGTCCCCCCCCGCATTGTTCTTCTGTTTTTGGAATCCAGCTCTGTTGCACTGCTTGTTGTACATATTATACTATTATGTTGTTTTAGTTCAATATTCTCCAATCTTGTAGTGCACTGTTTTGTTCACTGTTGAGTATAATGCCTTTATACTTCCAGGGGTAGCCGTGTTGGTCTGCGGTAGAACCGTTAGATTCGATTCCAGTAGCACCTTAGAGATCAACGTGATTTTCAGGGTAGGAGCGTTCGAGTGTCAAAGCCCCCTCTGTCAGGCAAAGAGCATTGACTCCCGAAAACGTATACCTTGAAAATCTTGTTGGTCTCTAAGGTCTCGAATCTGTCTTCATACTGTTCTTCTTGCATTTAACCAGGGGTCATTTCCTGCAGGAGCGCACAGGAGCGGAGCTCCGGCAGTAAAGAGCCCAGGGGGCAGGCACATGCAACAAGCCCCACCCCCTGCTCCCAGCAGCCTTCAGTCAGAGCAAGAAGCAGCCAGGTGAATTGCAGAGCTCCCTCCGGCTCCCCGGTCCAAAACAGTCCAGTGGCACCTTTAAGGCCAAGTCTTATTCAGGTACAAGCTCTCCCTCCTCTGCGAGGACAGATCTGCATGTCCCCCCCCCCCCCAAAACACACCA
>NW_015163636.1:82685-101442 GCF_001447785.1 Gekko japonicus | reverse complement strand
CCCCCCTCTGCGAGGACCGGTCTGCAGTCCCCCCCCCCCCCCAATAGCTAGCAATCCAAGTGGAGCCTGAGTGGTGGGTGTTGCCTTCTGACACACTTCCGGTGATGTCAGGGGGTGTGGCACATGCAAATAAGTTATGCTAATGAGTTGTGCTAATGAGCTCCTGCACCTCTTTTTCTACGAAATGACCCCTGCATTTAACTATCTGTTTCGAGCATCAGAGAGAAAGGCAGACTACAAATGAATCAGGAAAATTAATAAATGTAATTGAGCCTTTTATTCTTGCCAGGTCAACAGCACAGCACCTCTGGTCTGCTCCAGGCTCTAGGCCTGGCCACTAATTTCAGGAATTCTGGGCTTGGAAAAGCTCCAGGACTGCCTACAGAGGGGGCCTCCCATAGTCCCCAGCTTGGCTCCGGCATCAGATTCAATCAGCAGCTGACAAACATGGCCCAAACGTGCCTCCTTCCTTGATTAATATTTTATTTCCAATTCATCAAGGCGATTTGAAATGGAACGTAAATGTTGTTTACTCCGATTGCCGTTGTAGTTGCTTGCAAAATGAATGGGATTCAGCTTGTTCTTGCAGGTCTGAGCACAGCTGCCAAGGCTTTGTGAGCCAAACCCTCTTTTATTCCCACTTGGGCTTACCTCTATCTGGTTGAGTAGGGAGTCATCAAATTTAAAGCCCGGGATTCTCCTTTCACTGCAGACCACACCCACATCCTCAGTGTGTTTGCAATCTGACACACCCCAACCGTTGGAGGTGCACATGGCTAATGTTGTCTCCTTGCCTGTACAGTAGACGTTGTCCAACCAAATTCTGCCTGTAAAGAAATGGAAGAAGAGTCTGCCAGTCAGAATGTCCCCTATGTATGCAATTAACATGGCTTAACAGTCATGCATTTTTCCCCCCAGGGAGTCCTGATTGCAGCCATAAGGGCAACAGACGAGGTCAGGCATCTGGATCTAGGTGGCACCTTTCAAGGGGTGCCTGCAAAACAGCACGGCAAGCTCCTTGAAGGCCACTTCAATGTTCCAGAGTCCTCCTGCTTGTTGGGAGATGGCTCAAAGCCTTTGTCTCAGACATTCAATGGGTGTGTTTGTCCCTCCCATGCTCACATATGCCTAATTCTTCTTGTGACTGTGGCATGTGGGTAGAAGTGGCAAAACACATTCAGTCATGCAAGTAATGCGATTTTGCAAACGGTCCAAAGTTACCCAGTGTCCTTCACAGCTGAGTGGGGACTGAGCCCTGGTTTCCCAGGTCCTAGTCTAACTTTCTAACCACTACGTCAGACTGGCTGTCAGGCCCAAATCACCTGTTCAAATCACCTTGTGTCTACCTCATGGCCTCCATGAGATTTTTGAATCAGACGTGCACTGCTCAGTAGTTAATTGCCAAGCATGTACAAGTCCAATTTGGATCAGGACTGCAGGGAGGGGGGCTTCTGTCTCCTTCTCCATATTATTTTCCCAACCTGAAATAGCCTGGGGGAGTTCTATTTGCCCCATTAGGGAAATCTAAGTGAAGTCAACAGTACACAGAAGTTTCCCCAGTAGGGCAAATTGTGGCTCTCTGGGACCACTTTAGTTCAGGAAAGCAGCGTGTGGGAAAGGTTAAGCCCATGGAGTAAATGGTTTGTGGTGGGGAACAGAACCAAAGACATCACTGTGTTGCAGGATACTCTAGGATTTCCCCAGAACTCTATGACTTTTACCACAGAGTTTTGGGGAAATCCTAGAATGTCCTGAGACACAGTGATGTGATTTCTGATTATTCAGCCAGAAGTGATGTCGCAATGTTGTGGGATGCTTTTTGGGTAAGTCTCCTACCCTCCCTGTCTCCCAGAGGTTGCCATCCAATGGCTGACAACTCTGGACTGAAAGTCCTCCCAGTGCCCATAAGTGGACTTCAGGAGTTAGGTGTAAATTAGGCATCAGCCTGTGCAACAGAAACAGTTTCCACCCACACGTTTGTTGATAAGGAATTCAGGACATCAAAGCATACACAAGTATTAACCATGTTGTGGTTAATCACAGAGTTCTTTCTGGTTCTTTATATCCCCACTTGAAATCTCTCCTTTTCACTATCCCTTATTCCTTCCTGTGCCATTTGTCTGATATTGTTTTATCAGTTTGCAAAGAGGCAGGATAAAAGTCTTGTTCAGAAATTCTGCTCTCAACCCTTTGTGCATTCAAGGATCACGGTGAGCAAAACCTGCAGCTTACAAAGTCATTCTCCCCTCCTCCATTTTATCCTTAAAGCAACATTGTAAGGTAGGGTTGCCAGCCTCCAGGTGGGGCCTGGAGATCTCCCACTTTTACAACTGATCTCCAGTTGATAGAGGTCAGCTCCCCTGGAGAAAATGGCTGCTTTGGAGGGTGAACTCTATGGCATTGTACCATGCTGAGGCCCCTCCCCTCCCCAAACCCCACCCTCTCCTGGATCCACCCCTAAGGTCTCCTGGTATATTCCAACCCAGACCTGGCAACCCTATTGTGAGGAGGGTTTGTCTAAAACAAAGTGACTGGCCCATGATCACCCAGACAGTTTCCAGGGCCAAGTGGGGATTCCAACCTGATTCTCCCAGATCCCTTCTGAGCTAACTAATATACCACACGGGCTCTAATAAAGGAGGATATTCCTTAAATGCCTTTAAAAGCATCATCAGCACATGGTCCCGCTGACAAGAATATCAAAACTGGGGGGAAATGCCTCTACAACAGCTAGAAAACTAAATTTTGGTACTTACATAGTTTGAGATGTCTACTTTTTATTTTATAAAGGGCATTTTGTGTTTCTTGACTGAAACGTCTCACTTTACCCTCCAAAGGCAGCCACACGAACTGAGATCGGAACTGGGGATTTCCAGTCCAATGTGCTCTTAATTAACAACATGGCCAAGCTTGTTAATATTCGTTATTTTACCTATGAACTTAGTGGGTGGCTTTAGGGTCAAACACTAGCTGCAAGGAAAGGAGCTCTGGGAATGGCTCTACTGTTTCTTTTTAAAAACTGTAAATAGCCGCCTCACAGATTCCCTTAGGGTTGCTGACCTCCAGGTGGTGACTGTGGATCTCCAGGAATTACAACTGATCTCCGAACTAAAGAGATCAATTCCCAGAATTACAACTGAGCTCCAGACTACAGAGATCAGTTCTCCTGGAGAAAATGGCTGCTCTGAAGGGCAGATTCTATCGCATTACACTCAAATGAGGTCCCTCCCCTCCCCTCCCCTCCCCGGAGTATAATGCCATAGAGTCCAGTCCACCATCCAAAGCAGCCATTTTCTCCAGTGGAAACGACCTCTGTCTGAAGACACATGATTACACATGAAGCTGCCTTATCCTGAATCAGACCATCGGTCCATGAAGGTAAGTATTATCTTCTCAGACTGGCAGTGGCTCTCCAGGGTCTCAGGTGGAGGTCTTTCACATCACCTGTTCCCTGGTCCTTGAACTGGGGATGCTGGGGAATGAACCTGGGGCCTTCTGCATACCAAGAAGATGCTCTACCACTGAACTATGGCCCCTCCCCAAATTTTCCAGGGTAGCCTGGGAAATTCTCATCCCCTCCCTCCCATCCCGGCTATTTACAGCTTTGTTAAAATAAACAGGAGGGCTCCTTACACGTGTGTGTGGGAGGTCTTCCTTGGCTTCTAAAGTGGAGCTAGGCTTGCCAAGTCCTCCCGGGGGGCGGGGAAACCCCCACTCCAGAGGCCCGTTCCCCACCGCTGGCGGATCAGGCCCCGGGGGGAACCCCACCTCGGCGTGCGCATCACCAGGAAGTGACGTTATGACGCCGGGCACGCTGGGGGCGGGGCCACGGTCATCCGAGGGAAAACTCTATGGTTTTCCCTTGGATGGTTGTGCCCTCGCCCCCAGTGTGCCCGGCATCATAACGTCACTTCCTGGTGACGTGCGTGCAGCGCGCCTGCTCCAGCTGCAGTCCGGGATTCCCCCGGTCCGCAGGTTTTTCCACTTGGCAACCCTAAGTGGAGCGCTCATTTTGAAGCGTCCACACAACATTATGATGTAATCATTCTGTTTCTATGTTTTATGCATCCTCAAAATGCTGTTTCCCAACACTGCTTTACTCCAGTCTTTTTGGAAAGAACACAGTTCACGCATGTTAAAATGCTGAAAGGAATGGTGTACATTTTCAGGCCCTGCAATGGTCCTGCCCCCATTGGTGCCTTTTCCCCACCATCAGCCCCCTCACAGGCACCATTTTTCTTGCTATTTTGTTTTCCATTTTCAAATCTGAATAGAACCATTATATTTCTATAGTGCCATAGCACACAAATGAAGAAAAAGAATGAAGCAGGGGAGAGCTAGTGGCCAGTGTAGCCATGATAACCACAGCCCCAGAGAGCCCATGCAAAAGGAAGGAGAAACATGGAGGAAGTTGTGCAGGGAACTCCCATGTATGGAAGGAAGCTCCATGGCCATCACAGATGCCGCTGCATTTGCAGAACTCTCACTGTGTGAAATAGGGATGCCAGCCTCCAGGTGGGACCTGGGGACCTCCTGGAATTACAGGCCATCTCCCGGCTACAGCGATCAGTTCCCCAGGAGTTTCCCAAGCTGGATCTGGCAACCCTATCCCCCCATTCCCCCCTCCCCCGGTGGTCAGGGGGGACCTGGCAACCCTAGAAAGCAGCCTAGCAGCACCTCTCATGGCTCTTCTCCCATAACATCCAGTTAGATCTTTAAGCAAGCCAGTCAGCTCTACTTTATAGGGTTGTTGTAAGGATTACATCAGCAAGCAAAACGTACCAAACACATCACACCACTTTATAAATGCTATGCATGATTATCATTTGACACTTAGATTTAATTAAATGTTGATAGGGTAGACAGGGGGCATTCTTTTATAAAAGGAAGCAGGGCTGCAGTAAATGGAAATTGTCTGGAGAGTGCTTTGCATAAAGGGAATATGTTTTTTTTTTAGATTTGTGTAATCCAGTTGTTGCATCATTTATGGTTATGTTTTATACTATTTTTCTTTATTGCATTTTCCCTATTTCTCTTTATTGCATTTTCTTTCTTGCATTTTCCCTGATGTTGTCATCTGACTTGAGTCTCAGTGAGAAAGGCAAACTATAAAGAAATAAATAAAACATCCAGACTTTTATCTGTCCCCCTCCCACACACCAGTCTTCAGGATGAAGCGAGGTATAAATTACTGAGAGAGATCCCTTATGATAGGCAGAAAGTTAAAGCAGACAAAAGCAACACAAATGGTTTTGTGAATAAAAGAGCGAGGACTTTACCTTCTCCTTTGCCGTACTTGGAACTGGGGATCCAGGACACAGCCTCCACGTAGCCCAACTGCCTGCAGACCACATTTGCAGAATGGATGGAGAAATCATCATCACAGACCGTGCCCCATTCCCCGTTGTAGAAGACTTCTATCCGCCCTTCATTGTGCTTCCTCTTGTTCCCTGCCAGCCGCACCTGGATTCTGGGAACATCAGTGGGCTGCTGGGGCGGACTTGGGGGGGAGCCAGGCTGCTGCGGCCAATGTTCATATTGAGCAAGGCTCAGGGAGCTCAGGTAAGCAGAGAGGAAGAGTACAAACAAACAGTGGTTAAAGGTAGAATCCAGGAACCTCTCCATTTTTTCCCCCAGCAGCTGCACCTTCCCCCGAGAAGCCGAAGTCCTTAACCAGTAGAGTCCAGTGGAGGGCTGGGAGACAACTTGGCTGGTTTGCTGGAATGAAAGAAATGAAGTGCGTGAAAAGTCAAGTCAAAAGCCGGAGGACAGAAAGCAGCCCAGTAGCCCTCTCTAGTGCTTGGTCCATCTCAACTTCCCGCTTCCAACTGTACTGATGGGGCGAGAGGGAGGACTTGGGAAGCCAGACATCCTTCCACAGTGCCTTAACTCACATTCTGCTGAAGCCCTCCTTCCAAAGGCTGCCACTGAAATGATCAGAACGAGGGCAGAAGCGATGAGGCCCCCCTCCAACATGCCTGGATCAGGATGCAATTCAGCCAAGAATCCTGCTCCCTCCACCTACCATGTGCCACCAATGAAGCCATCAGAGAGAGCAATTCTGGCTCCCTGGCCTGTATATTTCTATGACATATGCGTCCCCAAACACATGCTTCCCATGCACACACATTACAGTGTTAAGGGGCACATGTAAAATGCTTTGTGTGTCCCTCCATTAGATGGTGATACACGAAGCAGCTCTTGAGGTGTTTCCAAGACGGACTGCTTTGCGTTTCAATATGGTGAGGCTCAAACATGTCCAGGAGCCAAAAACTTTGGCCTGAGACCAGTGTTCCCTCTAAGCTGAGTTAGTGTGAGCCAGCTCACAGTTTTTTTAGCCCCTGGCTCAGACATTTTTGTCTTCGCTCAGGAAGGAGGGCTCCAGAGCAAACTAATTGATGCAGTAGCCAAATTGCTTGCTCACATCTTTTATGCCATTAGCTCACAAAGTAAAATTTCTGCTCACAAGACTCCACAGCTTAGAGGGAGCATTGCCTGAGACTAGTGTTGCCAGCTTCCAGGTCGGGTCAGGAGATGTCCCAGAATTCCAACTGTTCTCCAGGCTACAGAGACCAGTTCTCCTGGAGGAAATGGCTGCTCTGGAGGCAGGACTCTATGTCATCGCACCCTTCTGAGGTCCTCCCCAGACTCCACCCCCAAATTTCCAGGAATTTCCCAACCCAGAGTTGGCAAGCCTACCTGAGACCATTAAGCTCTTATTGCAGGTGCCTGAGGATAGGCTGTGGTTACTCAAGTGGGGAAAAAAATTCTGCACATGGTCAGAGGCATTCTTAATGTGTTCCATGTCTGAGAGGTGAACCTGTAAATGGGCTTCAGAGCTAAATTTCAGCTAAGTGAGAAGACCCGCCCTGGGGGAAGCACAGGCTGGCAACTGACCATCGAGTTGCTAGTATCTGGTGGAGTGCAATGCTGTAATGGGGAGGGAAGGCAGCATGGTAGTGCCCAATCTTGTCAGATCTTGGAAGCTAAGCAGGGTTGGTACTTGGAAGGGAGATCTCCAAGGAAGACTCTACAGAGGAAGGCAATGGCAATCTACCTCTGCTTCTCACTGGCCTGCAGAGTCCCTTACTTGGGTTTCCATAAGTCCAAAAATAGGGAAGATTAAGAAAAAGTGGCATTTGTATTTAAAATGGGTCATGGAAAGTCAAAGGGAGCTTCAGTGGAAGCTCTTAAGTTTGTGCCCCTGGCTAGAAAGGATAAATAGTTAAGAGGGGGGGGGGGAAGGAAATAAGAAAAGGCAGAAGAACAATATGTGAGAAAAATAACCATCCAAATTATACTCCCCTGGACTGAAAAGGGCATGTGCAATATGGAGAGAGGGTTTTAGTCATGCGGGACCCTGGACGTGTCCCATGTATAAATTGTTTTAAATTGTTTTATTGCATTTTATTGCACTTCGTGCCTTATGGTTGTAAGCCGCCCTGAGCCTGCATGCGGGGAGGGCGGGGTATAAGTGAAATTAAATAAATAAATAAATAAATAAAACTCCCCACCTCTGATTACAGAACAGGAATAATCTTCGGCTACGAATTTAAAGAGAAAAAGGAAGAAGAAAAGTATGAAGGATGGGAGGAAACAGAGGAAGCAAGAAGGACAGAAGGAGGATCTTTATAAAGGACTATCGCCGAAGACACAGAAACAGTTATAAACTTTGAGGAAGGAGGAGGGAGGGTAGAGAATACAATATGTGTGAGAATAGGGATGTGCTTGATTGTAACATGGAAAAATACAATTAAAAAAAATAAGTCAGCTGTGACTTGATGGCACTTCACACACACACACACACTCTGCTGTAATAACCCACTGTCACGGTTCTGAGACTGTGGGTTGCAGCCCTCAAGTGGGTTAATATCCTCTTGCAGGTAGGTCACAGGATCAGCAGAAACATGCTGAGGGGGAGGCTCTCAGCCCACCTCCTTCAAGCAGCAAAAAGAAGGAGCAAGGGCAGAGCATTGTGTTCCATCTTCATTTATGCCCAGTCCCTCAAAGAAGGAAACAGAGAGGGGCTCAGCCTCCCAGGGGAACTCTGAAGAGCAGCATGAGGCAACAGACACGGTGGCTGATATCCGTGACCCCCGGGGGGGCCCATGCTGTCAGTGGTGGCCCAGCAGTGGTGAAGTGAACTGGGAATCCAAGGATCTGCTGCTGCCCTTAGGGAAGGATGTTTATTGTTTCTTTCTGGGTCAGCATCCAGAGGGGACCCACTGAGGGAGCTCTGTGCCCAAGAGCGACCCACCCCAACCTGGAGCCAGCACACTTTAAAAAACAACAACTGGGACTTGGGCGGTTCTCTCTTTTGCTTCTGTTTTTGTCTGGAAACATCCTTTTAGTGAGCGAAAGGGGAAATGTAAATCCTTACCTAAAAATAACCAGGGGAGCCCAAGCTGATCGTTCACAATAAAAAGGGACACCCCCTTTTCCTCCCCCCCCCCAATAGTGTAACACAATTTATTTCCATTACTGAATGTCTGGTTTTTAGCCACACAACCAGAAGAGCCATCAGAGATTTCTCCCCTCTCTACTTTTACGGAGAGCAATTTGGCATCCCCTGTCCAAGTTCAGCCAGCACAGATTTATCTCCGAGGCTAGTTATTCAACGGCCGGGGCCTGCTTAGAGCATCCCAAAACTCTCGTAGGAGGGACTACAGAAAGGAAACGTGAGCCAGACTTGGCCTTGAGCAGCTCATTTCCTGCCAATTCCCGCAGAGTTATTCCTTTTGTCATCTCTGCAACCAGCACGTGAAGCGGTCTGCAAGCCCATGTGTGGGGAATAGTTTCCACGTGAAGCAAGGCCAAGAAGAGGCAGCAAGAGGCGCCCACAACTGACTTCCCAGAGTGGGATTACTGCTCCTTGGCAGCCGTCAAAATACAGGATCAGCTCATAAACTGACATCTAGGAAAGAAATTCTTTTCAGTCCTTTATCAAGAGGAGAGAGCACACACCCAATAGGTACAGAGCAAGAAAGAAAAATAGCCTCTCCCTATTAGTTTGCTTTTTGTTTTGTGGGCCTGGTGGTCAGCTTTGCAAGACCTTAACTGCTAGTACAAATCCAAGTTGCTTGCAAAAGCATGACTTCTATTCATTTGGGACTTGAGTTAACACAGTAACTCACCCTACTTAGGCCCTGGTCACACGGGCTGGAAAACGCGGGGGGGGGGGAGGCGTGGCAATTTGCTGTGCGACAATGCAATCAGACGCGGTGGTGGCAACCCACCGTTCCAGCCCTCGGCGTGTGCGCTGCAACGCAGATGGCTGGAGGGGAAAAGCCGCGCCGGCACGATCACACCATGGGAGTCTGGAGGCAGCCCGTGGCAAACCGTTTGCCACCACCTTTGTGAGGTATTTTTTTTAACACGCATTTTCAGCGGCATGCCACAGGTTAGTCACGGGTGTGCTCCACTTCCCAGATGTTGTGGTGTGATCGCGGCTGGAAAATCCGCCATCCACTTGTGGCTCTCCCGCGGCAAATTCGCCGTGTGAACGGGGCCTTAGTGTCAGCAAAGGTTATTTCCAAAATGAAATTGCCCAGCAGTCTTGGTTTGTGTGTTTGTGAGCGTTCACATGCTTGAGTTTGGTTGTTTGCAAAGGAGATTCTTGCTGTCTTGGTCCCCGAGCCTGATGGCCAGACTGGTTTTTATGTGTCGAATTAAACGTGGATTGATTCCCCACCACCCGTGTATTTTGATGTCATAACAGAGCTGTGAATACCCTCAACACTTTATTAAAAACTCACCATAAAGTATGCATCTGAAGTGTTCTGAATATTTGCGCTGTGAACAGCCAAGTACAGAGGTGTGTCAATCTATCCAACAGATACAAACAATATACCTGTATTTGTTCTCAGCCTGGTTTGGATTTTAAATGGATTTGGATTCATCCAGAATTTATGGAAAGATGGAAACTTTAAACATGAAATACATCAGAGCAGCTTTTCTTTAGCTATTCAGAAGAATTTTGCTTGATGTGATGGTATGCAAGGTTTTGTACAACACTACATTTTGCATCAAGAATGCTGCCTGACTGAGGACTCCATGTAACCCCAAAACTTGTGCATGCTTATTCCAACAGAAGTTGGTCCCCTGAGAGATACTGGGTTGAATCCAACCAGTTTTTCTCACATAGTCGCACTTAATCCCCCTCCTTATTACAGTCCTCATCCCACATGGCTTTTGTCCATAAAGGTCACTCCCAGCAGAGCCTTCTTGGTGGACAAAGGGGAGGGACCCTTTTCTCCTTTCTTCAACAGCAGAAAAGCTGGTTGAATCCAACCTATTGCCTTCTCAGCCTTTTTTTTTTTACACAGCAGATCAAGAATCCCACCACATTTGCACCTTTTATACTATGCTGTGTTTTCTGCTTGCCTTCTTGAGTCAGAAACCTTAAAAGGAGCACATGCTGAAAACCTATTTGAACAGTTCCCCTCCTCTGTTTCATGGGATGATTAACTGAGCGTAATGGCTTTTCAAGGGAGTTTAAACTGAGTGAGAAGAGCACAGTTCTTTGTGTGTGACACATTGTGGAATCCTTGCCTAGAAGGGGCCAAGGAGGGATCAGGTCCAATCTCTGGACTGAAGTTGGGATTCTACACATACACCTAAATCTATTGCTGCTCTGCCCACCTCCATGTATTTTCTAACATCCAGACACTGACAAAGGCTGGGGGTGGTAGGGGAGGGTGATTGAAGCTGCAAACTTGCTCAGTCAGCCCAGGCTTCTTACAAGAACTAAATCCCCCTTCCATGGCATTAAAAATAAACATTATAAGTTTTGTAAGACGTTCTCCGCAAGTTAGGCAGGATCAAAAGAACCAGACTGCTGGTTGGAGTGAGCTGTTTTGTGTCTTTAAATTACTTGTCTTTAATGAAGGTACTAGCAATATGTGCTTTCAAAATATTAGTATTCCACATTTCCCCCCCCCATCATGCAATTTAAAGAATGTGTGTTGGGGAGCATTTCCCAGGAAGTCTTCCAACCAGACACCTCAAACAACCCCGGCCTCAGTAATTAGGACTGCCAGTTCTGCTCTGGGAAATTCCCGGAGATCTGGGAGCTCGGCAGGAATGTGATGACACAGACTCCATTTCCTCCAGAGGAACTGACCCCTGTAGTCTGGAGATCAGTTCCAAATCTGGGATATCTCCAGGCCCCACCTGGAGATTGGTAACCCTACATCACTTAGTTTTTTTTCCGAGCCAGAGCAAGAGATGGGGAAATGTGTGTGGTGGAGATATTTCATCCCATCCCCACATCTTAGCAGGTCCTCCTCATTCATATAAAAATATCGAACTTAAACAATATGCCATGGTTTCACATCTCACTTCAGCCACAAACTCACTGGAGAGCCTTCAGCGAGCGGCTTTGTTTCAGTCTGAACTTCCCTGCATTGCACTATGGGAATAACACTACTGACCTACCTTGTTGAGTATGATTACTATTATCTGAGAAAGAGTTGAGGATTTTCAAGATCAGGCCCTAAGCTATTTCCCCCCCACAATGGAAAACTGTGTACGCAGGTCAATGCTCACGCCAGTTGTGACCTCAGCTCAGAAAGGAGGACACACACTAAGACCACAACACGTCAGAGAACAGTTCCGGTCATGCTGCATCCCAGTGTTAACTCCCTTGTAACAAGGAGCTTTAAGAATTCCTTTGCATGTGTGCGTGATTACTGGGAAGTCACAAGTAGAAAAGGGAAGAGTGGAAGTGTTGAGCGTGGCTGAGTTGACAAGAAGAGAGACTTATTTCAGAACCAGATGAGGGCAGGGGATACTGGGCTTCGCCGAGCAGCGGAAGCTCACAACTGACAGAAACTCAGAACCCAGATCCACCTGCTGTTGCGTTGCCTAGCAAACAAACACAGGATTTTCATCAGGATTTGTGTGTTTGGCCAATGGGAAAAACGGTAGCCCAGCACTGCTGAGCCACACATTATGAAGCAAACAGGTTGGGTATGGGGTCCCCACACTGTGTCACAGACAGATGTGAGCTGTGTGTTCTCCTCCATACCCATGTGTTGGTGCCCAGTTCAGATCAGGAGCATGGCACACACAGATAAGGGGGTTCAGTTCCCCCCCCCCGGTGCTATTTTCCCAATCAGAAATGATCCTGGGAGTGCTGTGTGTTCCCCAGAATCAGCGGAAGCTCACAACTGACAGAAACTCAATGTAGCCACAAGGTATAGATGGGGACTCTGGGGCAAGTGATGCTCTGTCATCTTGGTGCTTGGGGGGGTCAACAGTGGGAGGGCTTCTACTGTCCTGGCCCCACTGGTGGACCTCCTGATGGCACTGGTATTTCTGGCCACTGTGAGACACAGAGTGTTGGACTGGATGGGCCTTTGGCCTGATCTAACATTGGCGTCTCTTATGTTCTTATGTAGCTACTTGGAGTCAGACCTTGAAGAGCTGCTTTCAGTCAGATGGGGCAAACTGGGCAAGGCCAACTCACCCCTCTACAGACAACATTTCAAACACTGAAATCACAGATGGGGAACAGGCACAAGTACACCGGCCTTGCCCTCTGCCCAACCACAGTCTCTGTCTCAGAGCATGAAGCATACATACATTTACTTCCTATGTGCAGAAACACCATGTTCAGAAGAAGCCAGTGATTGTATGTTTGTGGGGAGTCAAGCTAGTGCACTGACACCCGGTCCCTCTCCACATGTGTTCATTTCAAAGTCTGCAATTTTGCCCCTGCTCTGCTCAAGGTGGCTCATCACAGAAGCTAAGCAGGGGCAGCCCTGGTCAGTACATGAATGGGAGACCACTAAGGAAAACCAAGGTTGCTGCACAAAGGCAGGCCATGGCAAACCACCTCTGCTTGTCTCTTGCCTTGAAAGCCCTACGAGGTTGCCATAAGTTGGCTACGACTTGGTGGCACTCTCCACCACCAACGTTGTCTGCAGAGGGTTATTATAAAGCACTTTTTGCATGTCCAGTCTCGAATGGGGCAAGGAAAGATAGCCTTCGTTTCCCAAGGTGTTTAGAGAGCTGTGGTCACCCTCAGACTGCTTGCAGCCCCATAGCTCTGTAGGGCCTGTAAAACAGAAACGTTCCACCAGGCCTACGGCTGAGGTGGCAACAGGCCAACTACAATGGCCTCCCCTGCTCTGCTTTTGTCTACCGGTAGCAGCATTTCGATCCATCGTAGCCGCTCTACTCACCCACCTGCTTCCCCTGCACTGTTTAGATCTGCAGCTATAGAGCAATGTGAACTTCATCCAGCAAATTGTCTTGCTGGTGCCCCTTGAGGTTTTATACAGTAATACTGTTTTGTGGCTATATTTTATTTTTAAAGTTTTGTACCATATATTTTTAAGAATGCTGTAACCCGCCCTGAGCCTGCTGTGTGTGTGTGTGTGGGGGGGAGGCTAGAAGCCCAACGAAACAAACAAACAAACAAAATCTGCATATGGATGTGCTGCTTCTTCAACTGTTATTTACCCTGAGATGAAACAAAACCAAAAGGTGTTCATTTTCTCACTTCAGCCTCTGATTATCTTTGCTCAACGGCAAATTAAGGAGTTGTTGTTAGTATAAACAGTTCAGATTTAAACGAATTCCTCTATTACAACAGTGATGGCAGGGAATGCCAGACACTTTCCAGAAGTGAGGAAAAATTAAGTGTCTGTTGCCAAAATGAAATGTACAGAAGGACATGGCAGTGGTGGGTACAGAGGAAGTGCCTATAGCCATCCAAAACTTTCTGACCAACTGAAAAGCTGCACAGTTTATTCCCACCCCCACCCCCCCCGAGATATAATGGCTAGGAAGGAAGGAATAGATGCAAATTATTTTGGTAGAAAAATGTACATACCAATCATTCCTATGTATTTCTTAGGGAGATTTTTACTCTTAACCTGTAACCTGTAACAGTCATAGGATGGTGCTGTTTGGGAAAACCCACATGTTCTGTGGGATACACATGAGGTTCTTCAATTGCCCTAACAGCAAATCCAGTAAAAAAACCCAATCAGTTCAATAAAATTACTATGATAAACTGCATAAACCAAGTCATTAAAGCAGGCTGGCTGGAAACTGTTCCCAGTGTAAACTCACCAACAGTATACCTGGCAAAACAGACATACATTATCTGTTTATTTATGAGATTTCTATGCTGCCGTAGCAGAGTTCTGTGTAAAGTGCATTACAATTTAAAATGTAGATATGTGAGAGGCAGTGTGGTGCAGCATAGCAGTTAGAGTCCCAGTCCAGGATGGGAGATTCCTGGGTTCATATCTATAAGAGAAGGAGGGTAACTGAATCAAGGTTAGATGTGAAACTTCTACACATTCCCGAGACCCAGGATCAGTGCTGTCTGTTTCAGTTTTCTCTGGATGTGAATGCTTAATAACTTAGTGTGCCTTTGTAATGTTTCCTTTCTGATCCTGGGTCTGAGCAAGGAGGGACTCCTACAAGGAAACAGATCCACAGTCCTCCAGGTGCTCCACCAATTCACAGTCTTCTCTGGCCCTCTCAGTCTTTTCAGTTGCAAAGCCTGCCCCCCCCCCCTCTCATATACACATCACGTTTGATTCCAGTGGCACGTTTAAGACCAACAAAGTTTTATTCAAGGTATGAGGTTAAGTGTGCGTGCACACAAAAAGTCATACCTTGAATAAAGCTCTGTTAGTCTTAAAGGTGCCCCTGGACTCAAACTTTGTTCCACTGCTTCAGACCAATGCGGCTGCCCACCTGGATCTGTCTTCATAGAATACACATAGACTGTCTGGCGAGCTCATCCAGGAATCCAGATCCTACCCCTGCAGGTGAATTGTCCATTCAGGCACTGAAAGACCGTCTGGAGTCCGTTTAGGCAACTCCCCTAGTGATAAGTTCATCGAAAGCAATTAAGACAACTAACCTGAAACACTAACTGCTCAAAAAGAGCTTCGCCAGCAGCAGTGTGTGAAATAATGGAATGCATGATGCATAGTGTGCTAATGTCTCTGTGCATGCACAAAACTCAAGACGCATTTGCTCCCTTCCTTCTAGAAACCCAGGGGAGACCACTGACATCTGAACAACAGCAATTCACAGTAAGCACATTTTAAAAAAACAAACATGCACCCCAAAGGCAAAACAGGGACAATAGTTTTCCAGAGATATGTATTAGAAAATCGGGCCTATCCATGGTAAACAGAGACCCATATTAACTCACTCCCCAAAGACACCCATTCATCTTCACACCAGTGTGGTGATGTCTCCCCTGGTTAGTCACCAGAGCAGGTGGAGGCAAAGAGGTGTCCCACTGTAGCAGGAGACCTGGTCTGCCTATTAACCATCCACTGACCACTATATCCACATAGCAAGGAAAAGCAGAGAAATTTTGTAGCTACATGAAAGTAAAATTCAGCATCTTTGCAAGCGTGAAAAGGCCTCTGCGCACATTCTCAACATGGCTACACTCACATATTGAGTGGGTGTATTCTGCTCTCAGTGTACTATAGCAAACATTTACAACAATATTTTCCTCTGTGGATAAGCCAATCCAATTGCAACTGATTACTATAGGGCAACGATAATGCAGTATCCAGTGATGCAACCCATGTTACCAAGAGCTGATCACAAACCATGAGGTAAATCCCCAATGGGATGGTTCTAGACATCAGGTGTGGAGTCAGAAATGGGTTGACTCTTACCACATTTCTTCCTCTCTAAATAATTCCTAACAGCAAGGAGGCTGCCTATGAACTGTACTTCTGAGGCCTTTTTCTGGGCATTCTTGCCCTCAGAGGTTAGGCCTCCCCTCCTGCACCATTTTCCCAACCTGAAATGGTTCCAGGGTGCTGCTATTGGCCCAGATGCGGCAATGTAAATGTACATGCACCCCATCAATAAAGGTGGAGCCCCCATTGGAACAAATAGTGATTCCTCATGGCCATTTCAAGTTGGGAAAAAAGTGTGGGCAGGGAAGGCTCAAACTCCTTCTCCTTGCATGCCATGGCTCCCATCTGAATTGGGCCAACACACACCTGGAAACTGAGTTCCCACCAGGGGTCGTTTTGTAGAAAAAGAGCTAGGGGAACTCATTAGCATAACTCATTAGCATATGCCACACCCCCTGACATCACCGGAAGTGTGTCATAAGGCCACACCCCCTGACATCACCGGAAGTGTGTCATAAGGCCACACACCCTGCCCCCTACGGTCCCGGCCGGCGGGAGTGCAAGGAAGCCCCGCGAAGGCCCTCCCTGGCCCCAGGCAAGCAGGGGTGGGGAGAGGCAGGAAGGAAGCAACCTACCTTCCCTCTTCTCCCGCCTCCTCCTGGCTGAATGAGGGCCGGAAGCGGGGCAGCCGGAAGCAGGGGCGGGGCTTCATCATGTGCCCCGCCCCCTCCTCACCCGGGGGAACTGAGATCCCCCGCGATCCCCCCCGAAATGACCTCTGGTTCCCACGAGGAACATGTTTGATAGGTTGTCCTTGTGGAGCATGCAGACACAGCTCATAGCCTACAGGCCTGGTTATAGCACACAGGACTAAATTCTCACCCAACTCTCCTATGCTTTGATGACTGATCTGTGGCTAAGCTAGAGGCAAAACTGCTGCAACGCACTGTGGAGGGGGAAGGATTCCGTATGTACAGTAATGCACATTGGAGGAGCATTATGTCACTCTGGGTTTGACTTGTGGCATCCTTGCCATCAACTCGACCAGTGGTCTAGTTTAATATCCCACCTCTCCCCTTTGCCCGTGTTCTTAGCAAGATCCTCTACATGGTACCTCTAATCAAACAGCCCCTTCACATGCCCAATATAGTACAATGCGCATTGTCTCGAATACTATGGATGACCCTCTGTAATCCAGATTGTAACTGTGCCACAAAACAAAAGAGCATGCATGACAATGTCTCATGTCAGATGTACCGCCAAAGAATAATGTTCAAACATAATAAATATGCCATCGTAAATTGTCAGACATTAAGGTGCCAGAGGACTCTTTTGTTATAATGTTCAAATGGTAAGCGGAAAGATTTATTGCTTTTTTAGGGTCCCTTGGATAGGAGGTGATGCCTTGCTGATGAGCTATCATGATGGAGAGCATTTGTTAGGCAGCCGTCCCCATTCACATTACTTGCTGCTAAAGTTTCCCTCCGTGGTTTCCTACAATCATGTGAAGCTGCTGTAATGGTTGCAGGGAATGGGTTGTGACAGCACGGTGAGTGCCATTTGCGACAGCGCTCAGCAGGTGGCATTAGAAGGCTCCCAATAAGCAAGAAAAGGTCCAATCAAATGATTTTTAGCTTGACAAAAGTGTGAGGATGGAGTTCACTGGAGGGAAGGGAGAGGGGAATTTGAAGGAGCCCCCCCCCAGGGTATCTCTTCAGGACCCTTCCCCAAATTTTCTGAACGTGTTCTTTTAAAAAGCTTCTAGTCCTTTCGTTTATGGAGAGAAAATGGAAAGGGAGCTGGCTCTATGGTATCCTAGAGCATATTCTCTTCATTCCTTCCAGGGTTTTGTCCAGTGAGTGCAAAGACTCTGGGATGACTGCTAAGTAACTGGGATTTAAAACGTTTTAATTAAAATATAATCTTACAAATAAAATAAACTTTCATTTGGGGGGGGGGGTTGGAAGGGGGACAGTCCTATGATGCTCTTGGTGTAGTGGTTAAGAGCGGTGGACTCTAATCTGGAGAACCTAGTTTGATTCCCCACCCCTCCACATGAAGCCAGCTGGGGGACCTTGGGCCAGTCACAGTTCTCTCAGAGCTGTTCTCTCCAGAGCAGTTCTCTCAGAGCCCTCTCAGCCCCACCTACCTCACAAGGTATCTGCTGTGGAGAGAGGAAGGGAAGGAGATTGTAAACTGTTCTGAGACTCTGAGTGAAGGGCGGGATATAAATCCAACTCTTCTTCTTCTTAAAAAAACCATTGCATTCCCAAAAGCTTTTAGAGTATCCCAAACTAGAATACCCTGATGGCCCATCTCCACTACATGTTCTCTCCTGATGTGCTCAGTGGGTACTGTCAACCAGTTCTGTATTCAGACCTCAATTCCTAGGTATGTGGAGGGCCCCAATTTGGATTGGGAACATGGTACATGGAAAAGGGGGACTTAAGCCTTCCCCCACACTGTTGCCTTTTCCTGAAATGGCCATATTTGCCCGTTCGAGGAAATCTGCATATACTGATGGGCTGCATGTGTATTGATGGGGCAAACAGTGGTGCCACAGGACTGTTTGGGCTTGGAGAAATGGCACATGGGGATGTTTAATCCTCCTCTCCCAGCACACCACAGTCCTGATCTTAACTGGGTTCCTGTACATCTGGGAATTAATTTTGGTGTAGTGGTTAAGTGCGCAGACTCTAATCTGGGAGAACCGGGTTTGATTCCCCACTCCTCCACTTGCACCTGGCTGGATGACCTTGGGCAAGCCGTAGCTCTGATAAGAGCTGTACTTGAAAAAAGAGCAGTTTCTGTCAAGAGCTCTCTCAGCCCCACCTACCTCACAGGGTGTCTGTTGTGGGGAGCGGAAGGGAAAGGAGTTTGCAAGCCGCTCTGAGACACCTTTGGGTAGTGAAGGGCGGGGTATAAATCCAATCTCCTCCTCCTCCTCTTCTTCTTCGTCTTCTGCTTCTTCTTCTTCTTCTTCTTAAATTCCATGCATGTGATTCCCCGTGTTGACAGGATCTGGGGTACACGTGAGGAGGATTCAAGGACAATGGATATGTAGTTGATCCCTGAATTAGGGCATGCAACTGTTGCATCAGTGCAACACAGTCAGCTATGCAGGA
>NW_015163636.1:48253-82656 GCF_001447785.1 Gekko japonicus | reverse complement strand
AGAACAAAGGTTTGTGGTCATGGTGTCAACGTGTCAAACTAACATTCTCTTTGTTGCTGTGGCTTTGAAATGCTAATGAACTCTTTTCCATCCTTCGCTTTTTTGGAACGTTGAACAGCTACTCTGACTGATTGTAATCTTAGCTTGAAGAGAAATTATATAAAGTCAAAAGTTGGGAGGATGAAGTGTGTGTCTGATGTTGGTATTTAGAGAACTTATTTCAAATGCCCACAAGACCCACTGAATGAGGGTAAGTTAGTTGCTTTCTTTCAGAATCAGTTCTTCCAAAGGTGCTGAACTAACAATGTCCCTTTGAGGGGATATTTGAGGTGCAGTATAAATCACACTGTTGGTGGCTGCAGCTCTCTTCAATGCAATGCAATTATAGAAGCTTTTTTTCATATGTAACTTTGAGGGTATTCAACTCTGCATACTGGGATCATGCACAAACTGCAGTGTTCCAGATAGGTAGAGTTACCATTTCATCTGAACTGGACACCACACTTATTTTCAGCTTCAGAACACACCCCACACAAAAAGAATCTTGATGTGACTGTGCATTACAAAGTTATCAAGATTGCTTTTTTGCAGTGTTTTATAAAAGCACATGTAGGTGTTGGACACAATAAAGTCACAAATGAACTAATGGATGTAAAGCAAACAGCACATGTTCCAATTCTGGAAAAGATTCTGGAAATTCTATTTAAAATGGAATTAAGGAAAAGTGGAATACCACACAAAATCACATTCCAGAATAAAGGAACAGCAGAAACCCAGTTTCTGCTCTCAGTGCTATACAACATTCTTTCCTTTGTACCCATTTATCTGTTAACGCAGGATGACGGCATGTCTCTGTGTGGCAGAATTTTGGATTAAGGGAGACTTGGCCATTTATGTATAAGGTATATTGAATAGATGTAGCAAAAGCAGACTTTGGTCTCTTCCCATGAAGCACTGCAATATGTCCAATGCCTGCTTCCTAGTAGCAAAACAGTGCCTGGCTGTGAACAAACTGTTTCCCACACATACCTCACGTTCCTTTAGACAAAATGCACTAAGCCCCAAGGCTGAATATCCAGAGATTTTTGTCTATATCTCACCTGCTCTGGCCAGAGGCTTGGACCTAACTGATAGCCCTAAGGAAGAAAAAGTTTATGGTGCCATCAAGGGGAAGGGTCTGGCTACTGGTGCACTCATGACATTCCCATGGGACGTTTGGTGTATGTCTTTTATTATCTTGCAAAAGGGAATAAATATTGTCAAGGTTCCATTATTCAGCACCACCTCCTGAATGACCTTTTGGGGCCTTCGGGTGGTGGTCAAGAGACATCTCTTTCTTAATTGCCATTTTTGGTGAATGCTCTGACCTTTTTTATATTATGGTAAGGTTCAAATAAATAGAGGCTTGTGTCCTCTTCTCTTTCCTGCCAAGACTTGGTGTCCTGCCAGAATCCCATCCAGCCCAGTGAACCTAAGTGAAGCTGCTACACCAGGTGGACGCCTGGCGACCAGGTAAATTCTGTTTTTTCTGCAACACTCGGACAGCACCCACAAAAGCTAATTCTACACTGAATGTGCTATTCTTTATATTCTGTGAAAAACTCTTTTGCATGTGTGTGTTTTGCTGTAATAGTTTAAGATAGCTACTCCTTTGGACCTGTTGCACATTATTCATTTGGTGTTGCTACAGCTAGTTTTCACCCAGCTTTGTATGTGGTTCTGCATCTCTTTCTTGCTACAAACATAGTACTCATTTGAACCTGGACCTCCTACATCAGTATCTTCAACCTTTCCAGACCCAGGTCCCCCTTTTCTCTCCCCAGGGACCTAATGAGCTGCACGAATATGACATCAGAAGAGATATCAGTCATGTGATAGGAAGAGGAGGAACCAGAGTCTCTGAATCTGTTTGCGCTAAAAAGGAATCTGCTGCACTACTGAGTGGCCTTGCTGCCCCTGTCAGTTGATCCTAAAAAAGAGTCAGGGATCTCTTGGAGCTTGGAACCAAACTGCTGCACATGAGCTGCATTCATTCCAGAACCAGTCACGCAATGTTTACTTTACAGCCTACTTGAGCTCATAGGTAGAAGCACATCTGGAGCCACTTTGGAAAAACTATACACCCTGAATGAAGATATTCATCATCTCAGGCCTTTTGTGTTTGGCTCTGGACAGCAAAAGATGAGTATCTAGAGCAGTAGCTTTCAATCCTTTGATGCCTCCTGAGCCCCGAGCATTTCAGGTCACTATAGTAGCTTCACACTAGGTTCAAAAGGAAACAAGCCAGTTCTGCTGGGCTACATCAGCTAACCAAGAGGGTACTTAGATTGAACCCAACATTGCCCTCAAGCTGCACCCTGCAGAAGGAAGATCAGTTAACAGGCTGGTAAAATTCTTCATCATAATTGATCCTCTCATGGAGGAACCCCTTCTAAGCTTCCAAAGAACCTCAGAGTTTTCTGCAACACATTTTGAAAACCTCTGATGTATAGATCTGCAGAACAGACTACACAGGGGTTGGCTAGGGGAGATGAGATGTTAGGGTTTTTAATTATTTGGGTCCCAGGACCCGGGCCCAACTTGTTTTCCCTGCAACCACACCGCAGCTCTGGGGAACGGCTTTTTAAAGTACCAGAGGGTCACGATTAGTCTTAGGACCATGGTATGGGGGAAAGGAGGGGCTTCTGCCTCCCCCCCCCCCGGACCATACTGCCCAGCCAAAATGGCCTCAGAGGTTGTTACCTGCCCTATTTTGAAGCGGCACATGCAGTAAATGCTGAAAAATAGGCAGGGTTTAATTAGAATCAGGATTTAGCAAGGTTGGAGCTGGACATCTATATTCAGTGTCAAAAGGACTCTGCATACTGGGATATTTGAAATAAAAAAACACGACGGCCCCTGAAAACTGAGTATAACTGTAGAGCGCCATGGGGGGGGGGGGAGAAATGATACTACCAGACATCTGTATAATTGAACTCTGCCACCTTCTATCAAGAGCCAGTGTGGTGCAGGAGTCAGAGTACTGGACTAGGATCTAGGAGACCCAGGTTTGAATCCCCACTCTGCCATGGGAGGTCACTGAGTGACCTTGGGCTAATCATTCTCTACCAGCCAAACCTACCTCACAGGGTTGTTGTGAGGATAAAGGAGAGGAGAGGAGAACCATAGTAGCTGTTTTGGGTCCCCATTGGGGGAAAGGTGAGGTATAAATGAAGTAAATAAAGAAAATAAGATAGAATTCTGCAGAAATTAAAAGTTGGTCCCAGAGAATTCACAGAACATTATTAATTTATATGGAGCATTTGCAGATTATCTTATTGCAATCCTTACAACAGTCATGCAAGGTAGGCCAGTGTAATTAACCCCCCCCCTACAGATGATGGACTAGAGCTGGGAAGAGTCTCTTGTCTAACTAATGAGACTGTGGCAGAAATGGGATTTGAACTCGGGCTGTTCCATCATTTGCTTGCCCTCTCCACTCGAAAAGAAAAGAAAACAAACATTAAAATTGCTCTGTTCCCCCCCTAAAATCATAAGTTGTCACGAAACACTGCGAGGCAGCTCAAGTGAGAATATATCCAAGAACTTTAGAAATATGCCCCTCTGGCACTTATTTGCTGTGTTTCTTAGCAGTCATTCTCAGGGTGGGAAACATAAAACACATATGATACAATACAATCAATAAAATCAGGTTCTGAAAATAGATGAATAAAATTCAGTCGCAGCCAATAAAACAACACCCACCCACAGGGCCCTCTTTGCAAAATACTGAATATGCTTATTGAGTCTGGGTCCCCACTCTGTGTCAGATGTAATACAGTTACGTGTGAGTTGCAGGTAGGGTCGCCAACTCAGTGTTCAGAAATTCCTGGAGTTTTGCCCTGACCTGGCTAGCCCAGGCAAGCCCGATCTCATCAGATCTTGGAAGCTAAGAAGGGCCAACCCTGGCAAATATTTGGATGGGAGACCTCCAGAGAATACCAGGGCTGGGAGGTCAGAGGTGCGCTATCAAGCCACTTCCCTGAATGTCCTCCATGCCCCAGTAGAAGTCACTATAGGTCACCATGACTTCCTCTGCAGGGCATGATGCCATAGAGTCCACCCTCCAAACCAGCCATTTTCTCCAGGGAAACTGATCTCTGTAACCTGGGGATCAACTGTAACTCCGGGAGATCTCCAAGCCCCACCTGGAGGCTGTTGTGGGTTCTCCTTAATTCCAGCACATTTGATACCCAATTAGGATCAGGACTACGGCACACACAGCGAAAGGACTTCTACCTTCCTTCCCATGCCATTTTCCCAGCCTGAAACAGCCCCAAGGGCATATTGTTGAGCCTGTTGGGGGAACCCCCATATATTTTGGGAAACACTGTCTACTCTATAGTGTGTGAAATCCATGTAAGGTAAAGGTAAAGGTTCCCTTGCTCGAAAGCCAGACGAATCCGACTCTAGGGTTGCGGTGCTCATCTCCGTTTCAAAGCCGAAGAGCCAGCGCTGTCCGAAGACGTTTACGTGGTCATGTGGCCGGCATGACTAAACACCAAGGCGCACAGAACGCTGTTACCTTCCCACCGAAGTGGTACCTATTTATCAACTTGCAATTTCTTGCTTTCGAACTGCTAGGTTGGCAGGAGCTGGAACTAGAGACAGGAGCTCACCCCGTCTTGCGGCACCCAGGTCTTGAACTGCTGAACTACTGACATTCCACAGCCTGCAGTTCAGCGTCTTAACCACTTGAGCCACCGCAGCTCCGAAATCCATGTAAACAACTTTAAAGCTTCTTTGAAAGGGTCAAGCTCCCCAATCTGACAAACTTCGAAAGGGAACTGATTCCATAATTTAAGGGGCCATCACAGAAGAGCCCTTCCTGTAGCAGCAATTAATCTGACATACTATTCCATATCAAAGCATCCCCCAGTGATCCAACACAATATACAGTGCTGTGCAATCCTATGAAACTGCATTGTAGTCCCAGTGGAACTAATGCACTGTTAATTACTTGCTCATAGCTGGCATGTATATGGCTTTAAAAAATACCGAAAGGCCTTTCATCCTCAAGTCACAACAAGCCTGCGAGGTAGTTCTCTGCACCTCCCACTTGATTTTAGGCATCAGATGCACCAAGAGAGGACATCTGATTTCACTAAACCAAAGTAACTGGAACATGCATTAAGAGCTATTAGAGCAGCTGGAATAAAGCAATCCAGATAGAGTCCAAACTGCAGCTTTCTGGGGCACAAGTTAAGAATGTTAAGGAATATCTACTGTCCCAACTTGCCAGCAAATTAGACCCTGCCTTATTAACTCGGGGAGCAAAAGTGTGAGACAACCAGGCTTATCTTTCCTCTTTGCACAAGGAACACCCCACAAGGCAAAAAGAAAAATTAGTCGTGGCAATGGATTTATTGTGGCATCAGCTTTCGTGGACAAGAGACTACATTTGCTGAAGCCCATATCCAGTGGAAAGCAGCCACAGAAACAATAAACCTGGAATAAGTCTGGAAGGTGCTGCCAGATTCCTTTTGTTGCCTCTGATTAGCACAGCTACCCTCTTGAATTCCTCTTGCATTGACTTCTTAAAACTTTACACTAATGCAGACTTGGTGGCTTCCCCTCCTTAATTTTACTGAAAGTTCTCTCAGGGTCCTCGGGTTGTTTAAATGGAGCTGTTTTCTTTGGTCCATCACAACGGACCAGAATCAACTTCAGGTTTTCTATACTCATCAGGGATCAGAACTCAGGATTTCCCCATTCCGGTCAAACTTTTCTGCCATTCTTGTCCAAAAACAAGAAAGGAGCACTATTATTCTCATATGAGCATTATGAGTTCAAGGCAGCAGACACTGGAGGTTCCCAGGAGGTCTCCCATGCAGCACTGAATGGGCTCAGCCCTGCTCCACTTCAGCAAGGGGTCTGCATCAGGGCCCTTCCAGCAACACCCTGAGACCCACTGTATTAGGGGAGGCCCATGGCTTCCACTGAGAAGGCCTCACATTCAGTCCCCTGTCAGCCTCTGGTTAAAAGTTGATGTGAAAGACCTCTGCCTAAAACCCAGAAAGACCTTTGGGCTAACTCAGTAAGCTTCACGCGAACTGTTCAGTGACCCAAACTTAAGTAAACCAAAGTCTAATAAACTCTGCCAAGTCCTCAGCTGTTGGAGACAGTAGTCAACTCGTCTGGATTATTCTATCTGATTTAGTAGAGTTTTGATGAAGGGACCCAATCCCCCCTGCTGTTTCATACCCCATGAATGGCAGAGTTAATTATGTTCATAGAGAAAATATAAAAAAGAAGAGACAATGCAACCATCCGATCTCCAGCCACTCAGCTGTTCAGGTTACCCAGAGAGCGGTGGACAGAACAGGAGAAAGACAAAGGTGATGTCTATTGGCTGAGAACATTTTAACTGGAGCTCCAGCTCATTCTGACAAAATGCAAGAAACAGATCCATAGAACATCCTATACACAGAGAGAGAGAGAGAGAGAGAGAGACAGACAGAGGCCTGCTGCTATTTCTGTAAGCTCACCACTATATTTGTTAAATTCTCTGAAAGTTGCCCCTTACCTAGCAAGTTACAGGCAGGACGGTTGGGGGAGTTGCTCCTCTTGCTTTAAGTGCCTCTCCTAGACTGAGACTCCCAGCAGTCTGGGGACTGCTTTTCCTGGCAAATTTCACTGGAGCAAACCCCTCCCAGAGTCCACCCCCTCCACCCTCAGCCAACACCAGCGGAGGCTAAAAGGAGTGATATCACGCACTTTCTGTTGTAATCCGAGAGCCGTCCTTGTGGCATTCCTAGAGTGCTCCTGCTCCGAAGCATCTGGAGGGGGGGGGGCAAGATGAGAGGGATCAACTGCTTTCTAGGAGGCCGGTATGAAGAACGAACCAGTCGGTAACTCTGTGCTTTGGAGAATTACATGTGCCTGCGGACAAGGACGCGAGCAAGGGAAGGGTGCATCCCCTCCGACAACATTTCACAGGTGGAAATAGGGACCAGAGCTAGTTTTCTGCATGAGGAGGGGCCACAACGATTCCAGGTGCAGACAGACCCACCCAGCCCAGACAATCTTCATCAGCTGTGGGTGGGATAGGGAGCGATGACATCATACCGCAGGAAAGATCCAGCCCCCAGACTGGGGAAGTTGGCTAGCCCTGCTTTACAATAAACCCCAGCACTGTTTATAATTCTCCCAGTTATAGCTACCTAAAAAGTTTGGTGGTTTTTTAAATACTAGACATTTTCCTTTACAAAAAAACAACAACACAAAAACATCCCATTCCTTAAATGGAAATACCCATCTCACAAATTAAAAGTTTGTTTTATAAAACAATAAGTCTTAAGTGGGTGAAACAGTGTTCAGAGGGGGGCCGTGCACCAACACACCCTGACTACTGGGCGCAGCTCTGACAGGGACATGCTTGTTCCATCACAGTTCTCACACTCCTGGTCACTGCCTGAGCCTCTCCACCATCAACAGCTCCGCTGTGCTCCTTTACTAAGCAATAGCTTGTCCTGAAATGATTTTAAAGCCCAGAGGGTTTTAAAGTGAAATATAGATTTGCAAAAGCTGTCCTACCATTTGGCCAATTCTACATCTAGCATTTGCTCCACATTTTCTCAACGGGGAGGAAAAAGTGCAGCTCAAAAACACATTCAAATACCTCAGGGCGACACCATACTAACTGCAAAGTCACCCCTGAACGGCCATAAATCTGTGCAGCAGGTACCATAAAATCCGATGATCAAAGGAAGTGAAAGCAGCATGCAATGCAGAGGGGAATTTCTGTTCCAACATGGGTCTCGTAAAACAACGGAGGGAAAAGCCAATGCAGAATCAGCCATTTATTACCAATAGTTCAAAATATCCTGCAGTAAAAGTTGCCGTGATGTGTGAAATCGTGGGCTGTGTATCGCATGGCACCTTAGCATTCATTTGTGCGCACACACACTGACACAGATATACACTAGAGATGTGGCATTTCTCACTTAGGGACCCAAGGGAAGGAGATAAACCCTGAAGAATCACCACTCCTGAACCAATTTCTCAACAGCTTCCCTGGGTGCTCACGAATTCTATTATGGGATATGCGGGAAAAGCTCCCCATAGCTACTGTCTCCACCCCGTGTCTATCATGTCTCCCCTTAGCTGTCTTTTTTTTCCTTTGCAGATAGGGGGTCGTACTGAGACAGTGTGGCTTGTCCACCTAGTGAATTTGTGACAGTGATAAGATCTGAACCACGGACTGCCTGATTGCTAATGCAACCAGTTCTCACACTGCTGTGTTCATACACTGCACATAATGTTAAGAACCAGTGATGACTTATTCCTGGTGACTGGACTTAAACTCCTTCAAATACACCTGGACCAACTCCTAATGATTAGACTCAGGACACCTGATTGCTATTATCCCTTTTGGTAACATCTTGTGTTTTTAAAATTTTCCTAATGGCTGTATGTTGGTCGATAGTGAGATATTGAAAAATTGGTATTTAGCAGAGATAAGATAGTCCAGCAGTCCCGGAGTAAAATAATTCAGACTGAGAATCCATGCATGATTAAAATATAAAGTTTTTACTGAATTCTAGCATGGGAAGGGTAACTGGGATGAAAATAACAACAGAGCAAAATCGGCTACATCCTTACTCTACAAAGACAAAACTAGAAGAGAGAGATTATGGCTACTCTTCTTCTTCTTCAGAACAGCAAACAAAGACGGGAAGAGAAGCCATAAAATGGTAATATACCTTGACACTTTAGTCCCAATCAAATTCCTAAATCAGGGAGAAAATTCCTGGGCATCCTACATCTAAAGAACATTGGTTACATGAGAAACATGTGACTTCCTGTGAGTAACCTAAACAAACATTTAACCCCAGATATACTGAGTGTTTTCAACTTGTAATACCCAATACTGTAGAGCAGTCATTTTAGCCTCAATATACAGTTTGAATTTAATTGGGACCCCAAAGGCAAGACTCCAAGAGCTGGCTCTGTTAGGATTTCAACTTTTGTGAGCTGCTTTGAGTTGTACGTGCTAAAGAAAAGCAAGGTATAAACACTTTAAATGAACAATAAATAAGAAGGGAATCCTTGTTGATACTAGGATGGCTAAATGAACACAAAAAATGTTCCCACCACTGGCACCAACTGCCTCCAAATACATCCGGATCTGAAATTAACCAATATGGATTACCACTTCCATAGCATGTTTACATTAACTCAAGCCCATGCAAGTTGTGACTTTCTAAGCAACTGGGCCATGGGGCTCAATAATCTTCCTAGTTTGTCTCCTGGAGATGCAAGACCAAAAATGTTGTTGAGCACCTGGCAAGTTACAACCACATTTCTCCTACAATGCCAATTTATGTAACAGCATTGAGGTACACATTACAGAGCAAAAGAGCCTGAAAGAAAGGCTTAGAGGAGCTCACAAATTAAGAAGTTCTTTAAGTTTCTCCCTACCAGCCCTACAGAAGTGCTCTGTTCACTTGCTTTGTTGATTAATAATATAATTGATTAATAATATAATTGAGAGCCAGTTAAGTGTAGTGGTTAAGTGCGCTGACTCTAATCTGGGAGAACCGGGTTTGATTCCCCACTCCTCCACTTGCACCTGCTAGATGACCTTGGGCAAGCCATAGTTCTGGCACAGCTGTTCTTGAAAAAGAGCAGTTTCTGTCAGTGCTCTCTCAGCCTCGCCTACCTCACAGGCAGTGTTCCCTCTAAGCTGAGTTAGTGTGAGCTAGCTCACAGTTTTTTAGCCTCCGGCTCACACATTTTTGTCTCAGCTCAGGAAGGAGGGCTCCAGAGCAAACTAATTTATGCAGTTGCCAAATCACTTGCTCACAGCGTTTGCCCTGATTCTACCACCCTCGGTCTATCCCACCACATAATTATTCAATCAAATTGAGCCGATTTGAGAATACCACCAGGACTATCACCTAAGCAGTGGTACGGTTGGATTTAGGAATCTCTGCTCTGCACTTTGCACTTTAATTATTCCGGCACTTTCGAAAATGGATACTGATTGTCTATGGATGGTTTATGTATGGTTTAATTGTATATATATGCCTTTTATGTAAGCCGCCCTGAGTCTGCCTTGACGGGAAAGAAATCAAACAAACAAACAAATAAATAAATAAATAAATAATGCTCGTAGCTCACATAGTAGAATTTTTGCTCACAAGACTCCACAGCTTAGAGGGAGCATTGCTCACAGGGTGTCTGTTGTGGGGAGGGGAGGGGAAGGGAAAGGAGTTTGTAAGCCATTCTGAGACTCCTTTGGGTAGTGAAGGGCAGGGTATAAATCCAATCTTTTCTCTCTTCTTCTTCTACAAACATGCCTCAAGAACTCCGCATTCTATAGTGACTGAATTTAAACAAAGAACAAATGCTTCACTCAGATTTGCTATTCAAGGGGAAAAAACCCACAGATACGACGAGGTGATAATAAAAGGTGGAGAGACAGAAAAGGAAAGGCATAGATGGAAGAGAAGCAGAGAGACGCTGAAGAAGAGGCGCATTTTCAAATGTTGTTCCATGCAAGGAGCAAGAGATGCCAAAGGTGAGAGGCAGAGAGTTCTAGAGAGAAGGGGCTGGGGGCAGCAGTAGAGAAAGGGGCCAAAGGCAGGCATGAAGGACAAAAATTAACCTACTGTTTAGCCAAGTGGCAGGGTTGCTTTGTTTGTATTTTGCTTAACTGTTTATTAAAATAAGGTATTTGTCTAAACTGCTTTGGGCCCCCATGAGGGATGAAAGCAGGGTGTAACCCAAATTAAAAGTGAGTGAGAGAGAGAAGAAAAATAGTAAGAAGGGGACGAAGAGTAAAGACTCAAAAACCCAAAAAATTGTAAAAGTTACTGGATCCAATGTGCAAAGAAAAGCCAATAAAGGGTCTATAATAAAGGACTAACCAGGACTGAACAAAATGCAGCCCCCCAAATGGGCATCTGAGGTCCCTGCCACACGGGATGGCTGAAACGCGGCTAATCAGAGCCGCACCAAACTTGAGACGCCGCAGCGGGATCCCACGGATCCCCTCAGCAGCGGCACATCGCTCCCCGGCATGATCAGATGCCGGGGAGCAAGAGTCCGATGGGAGGGGGAGGCTGCCGAACTGTGCATGCTCGAGCATGCGCAGTACGGCTGGGGGCCGAGATGCAGCGGCGCAATGACGCACCGGCCGATCCCACGGCCGGCTTGAGGTGCTCCAAGGGATACAACCACCTAGGTAGGTGGGGTTTTTTGCTGCGTGGTATCGGCGTTTGGGACTGAACAGGGACGGGCAGGCAACGATTCCCAGACGTTGCCATGGGATCGCGCCTGTTTGCTCCGCCCCCGTTCCGTCCCCCCCCCCGGCCCAAAATGCCTCGTATGAACAGGGCCTACGTTAAGAATGAATGAAGGAGGGAGACTCAGTGAAAGAGGCAAACCAGAAAGAAGACCACAATACTCAGGTTTGAAAGAGTCAGCGCTGTATTAAGGGCAAAGTGTGCCTTTTTCCTGTCCAGGGCAACCTCTGAAGTACTTGTTCTGCATCTTTTAAGCACAGATGAAGCTGTGGGAAGCACCCAGCACTCCATTTGCTTTTGCCACAATGCCGAGAGTAATTTTGCAAAATTCTGTTGTAAAGGTTTATGATTCTGGGATCAAGTGAAGGATGAACATATAAACGAGTAAAACCATTTTGTTTCATTTTTTTATTTATTAAAATATGTATGCCTCACTCTTTTCAAAAAATAGCTTACAATAAAGCAATTCTCTTTCAGTACACAACTATAACACAAGAGCAGTAGGATATGAAACAAATGAAATGAGTACGAACAACTTTTCTAAAAAGCAAACTGCAGCAAAATGCAGAATACTAAAACAGCTTTGCCTGGCACCAAATGATAGAGAGAATGCCATGTGGACAACTGTGTGGAGGGAATGCCACCACCGAAAAGGCCCTGGCTCTTGACACCACCCACCTCGCTTCTATGAGCAGGATGTTCTGCTGAAGAACTGAGCAAATAGGTGAGTTCATCTGGCCATTCTTTTCTGATAAATAAATGGAGGGGTCAAGAATAGCAAGGATATGTATTTATTTCCAAGCAACTGGGGGGGGGGGAATTAACCCTCCCTCCAAAGATCTTTTTTTTTATAGTGAAGGGGGTAGGCGAAAATGCAAACAAACGACTGCCATTTGTTCACTGCCTACCACCAGAAGGGGAAGGAGAAACTCCCCTCCTTCCTCCCTGCCCACATTTATTGTGCTCTGGATGTTTCAGCATCATGGAGTCCACAGTTCATTCTGCTAGCCCATAGACAGGTGGGCAGAGACATTTCCCCCATCTTGGTGTGCCCTGAAAACATTTCCGTGCATGATGTTAATATGCCTGGCACCCTGAGGACTCCATTTCCCAGGGTGCACTGATTCTCAGTACCTCACACGCTGCTGAAATTGCATGCAAGGTCCCAGGGGAATGGGGAGAGGGGGGAAGAAGCCGTTCTTTCCACCCACCCATCGGCTGGCTGGCTGCTTTCTGCAAGCTGGATGCCCAGTTTTGCTACAGTGGCCCACAGCACAGTAAGTGTAGTGGAAGAAGGCAGGGTTTCCCCATTGAAACCAAAGAAATGAAGATAAATATAACTTTTAAAAATCCCATTTAAAGCAATTAAATGAGGTCAAATGTAATAACAAAAGTGAACATGTGGAATAATGAACGTAGAAAAAATGGTGTTTTTCAAACAAAACATGACAATACTCAAATAGCGTGCACCCATGATAGCTAATCCAATATTGAACTTACTAGAAGGTACGCCTATAATGCAAACTGCAACGCTGTGCTTGCACTACAGTCGGAGACCCTGCTTTCAACCTTGCATCTGTCTTTAACGCTGTGCTAGAAAAAGGGATGCACCAGCAATGAGCGGCTTCTGACCCAACACAAGCTTACCTTTACTTTACTCCAGCTGTGGCTGGAGAGTGCTAACATGCCTGAGCTTGGTGGCATGGGCACCTCTCCTGTACCAACAGCTATACTCATGAAGACCAAGCTGAATGGGTTGACTGTGATGCGGTCCAGACGGACTGGAGAAAAAGGAGGGTGCTAAAGCAACCTTCCATGAACAAACAAGGGGCGGCGGGAGCTTTTAATTTTAGTCCAGCTGCCTACCTTCCAGTGGAAAAGAAAACTGCTGTCTCCTGAAATCTTTCTGATGCAAAACACAACATTTACTCTACCATCATTGCTTATGCAGATGTCTAAAGAGCTCATCAATGACAAGTATGACTGGTAAAACAAAAATGAATTGTATGTTCCAGGAGGAGTTGCATACATCACCAAACTGGAAGTATTGAGAATTCCTTCTACCTGCTGGGATACCAGAGGGAAATATTTCCAAGCCTCAAGTCTCAGCTCTCTCATTTTACTTTGCTCTTCTCTTCATACTCTGTCCCTAATTACCCGCAACTGTCCCACTTTTTCTGGTCTCTGGTAAATCCCTGCCTCTGATTTGGCCTCTTGCAGATGTGAACATTTTGAACTGTAGAGTTGCAAGTTCTATTTATTTTAGTCACCTTGTATGCTGTCTTTCTGCCCCACAATCAAAACCCCTATACCCATTATCTGAAACTAGAAATTATCTATCCTATCACATTTTATCCTACTCTTTCTCAAAGCCGACTCTTTCTCAAAAGAGTTCAGGACAGAATACACAGTTCTCCCCTCTGCCATTTTACCCTTGGAACAACCTGTGAGCTATCTCTGGCTTAAAAGGGGTGACTGGTCCAACATCTTCCAGTGAGCTTCATGTCCGAGTGGATTAACCTAGCAAACACTGTAACCAGTAGACCACATTGACTCCTCATATCATAAACAACCCCAAATATGTACAGATTCAACCCAGGGAACTATAACAACCGTCTCTCTTCTCAGATCATTCTAGAATAAGCATGTCTTAAGCCTGCTCCGGAAGGCCTGAGGAGAAGGTGTCAATTTCACTTGCTTAGGAAAGGAGCTCCATAGCTTGGGGATGGTTAAAGTTGTGTGGGGTGTTTTTTTGTTGTTGTTAATAAATAGGTTTGCCATGCAGCTGGAGTACCACAAAAGCCAGACTCTGCACTCAGCATTCAAGGAAAGCACTTGCAGTTCGGCGGATGCCATTTTCAAGAAGCCTTGAGCCATTGAACACTGGGAAAAGCAAGCAGTGTCTCCAATAAGTTGTGAGATATGTACAGATTCAACCCAGGGAACTATAGCTTCTCAGATCATTCTGGAATAAGTATGTCTTAAGCCTGCTCCAGAAGGCCTGAGGAGAAGGTGCCAATTTCACTTGCTTAGGAAGGGAGCTCCATAGTTTGGGGATGGTTAAAGTTGTGTGGGGTGGTTTTTTTTTTTTGGTTAATAAATAGGTTTGCCATGCAGCTGGAGTACCACAAAAGCCAGACTCTGCACTCAGCATTCAAGGAAAGCACTTGCAGTTCGGTGGATGCCATTTTCAAGAAGCCTTGAGCCATTGAACACTGGGAAAAGCAAGCAGTGTCTCCAATAAGTTGTGAGGAGTCACAGTGGCTATTTGGAGAGCCTGTGTTTGTCAAAAAGAAGTATGAATCGGATTTGGATAGTACCTGTTTGTTTTAGCTTGGAATTTCAAATTCCAGGAAGTTTGTGTGTTTGCATCTGGTACACCGGAGTCTTCATCCAATTAAAAGACACACCAGGGCCAGGATGGAGCTGTGCACAGCCATTCCTAAATCTTGATCAGCCAGCCCAGAGTCCCTGAAATTAGCGATGGAAGTTAAAAGCTGGATTGTACAGGGAAAAGATACTCTCCTCTGTTGATTAGGCAAGGAGAGAGAGCCAGGCTCCTTGCATTTATAACCAGGCATGGACAACTCAAAGGCTTCACGCTGCCTTCCAACCACTGGGACCGATCTGGCACCACCCTCAGTACCTAAAGGGGCTTTGAGGCCTGGCTACACAAGTCCACAGAAATTCATTGTTCACAAGGTTCATTTTTATTTGTTTTAGAGGATTTATATCCTGCCTTTTGGTCACTAAAATGGCACACAAAAGGTGTCTCAAGGTGCCACATTAATATGTCCAAACTGCATCAGATTATTGATTAAAGAAGGACATTAAAATCTAAAATCCGTAGCCAGCAGTGGGATAAAAGAATTGTCAAAGCAGAAAACAGAGCAGCAAAACATTCTATAATTAAAAAATACCACAGTGTCCCCAAAACCATGCCTGTTCATTGTATCTTTAACCAAAGAACACAGTGTTTGCTTTTAAACTAGCACAGGACAATATTGCGGAAGAAATTTTAAAAAAAACACAGGTGCAGTAGAGTCTTCAGCAATGAGTAATAAACATAAGGCAGAGGCACAGGCAGTGTTACTTGCTATGAAAAAAATGAGCCACTACACTGGGGGGTATCCCTGTTTTCTTCCGTGAAACATTCTAGGGTACAGTGATGACAATGTGAGAGTTTCCCCACACAGAGAGCCACCAGCAACCTGAACGCCACCTTGTGGTGCACAACTTAACAGGCCACTTTCATAGCTAAGATACAACTTGCTAGGTGTGAACTCATCAGACGTTTTGAGCCAGCTGTGCATCAGATTAGCTACTCAGTGGAATGCAAGAACCACCCCTAGTCCTGGCAAGAATGGCAGCACATCGCTGGAATGTTTTTTGTGGCATGGCTGGTAGAGCAGGAGGTCAGGTAAGGATAGAGCATCCAGTCCTCTGCCAAAGGGAATGGAATGACTGGCTTTCCAGGCTCAATGAAACATTCACAGAGAATTAGCCAAAGCGCCTGAGGGGGAAGTCGCCCATCTTGTAACGTTGGTTGCAGCTCCGATTTGAATCCTCGGCCTACGGAAGAACGGAAGCAAAGCATAGCAGATGTGATCAAATATTGCCTCCTGACAGAGAGTCAGC
This sequence comes from Gekko japonicus, assembly GCF_001447785.1. Taxonomy (NCBI): domain Eukaryota; kingdom Metazoa; phylum Chordata; class Lepidosauria; order Squamata; family Gekkonidae; genus Gekko; species Gekko japonicus. The sequence goes on along the minus strand of NW_015163636.1, from coordinate 66,727 downwards.
ACACAACACACTAATTAAGTCTTGTGGCATTTGAAAGACTAAGTTGTGGAAGAAGCTTTCACGAGCTACAGCTAGCTTTGCCAGAGGCAAAACTCATGCCTCGGTCAACACAATATATTATATATATATTGTGATTAAGGAAATAAGTTGTGAAGGGTTTCCCCTCAAAAAAACTCCTGGAATGCAAAATGTACAGGGTATGTCATTTCTTTTTCATGTTTAAATTTCAATTATTATACCAAGTACAAGTATTTGAAAACAACACATAATGTGGAAGTGTAATAGAGCTGCATCTACATACCTTTCAATACTATTAAAAATCCATGCTATGGTTTGTGTCCTATCTACCACCAGTTGAAGGTGTGGATCTTTGCCATATCTCCCACCCATTGCCCCTTCAGAATCCCCCAGAAATTACATTTTATTTATTTATTTATTTATAGGTTCGATTTGTAGCCCGCCCTCCCCGCTGTGCAGGCTCAGGGCAGCTTACAATCGGGCACAAACCCATACATAAAACATATGTAAAACCATTTAAAATCTCTACAATATTCTGGGCGTCATTGGACCTGCATAGGTTAACAGCCATGTGGATCAAGGGGCTGACAATGGGAAGGGGTCTAAATAATCCTTCTGCCACTTCCAGGATTCCTGTCAGGGTTCCTGCTGCTGGCTGTGGCTTGGATCCAACTCATAACTCAAAAATGCTTACCATAAATCCAACTGTTTTCATCTTTCTCTTTTCCAATAATTCCCAATAATTTGGATTGTGCTGGGGACATTTCTCACTGCTTCCAAAGATTCGAGTCCATCTGTAAGCTGCACCCAAGGTGTTAGGGAGGCTGTACCTTTAGGCAGGAAGGTAGGACATGTGGTGATTTCAGGATTAATCTCTGCCTGAAAGGATCAAATGGTAGCTGATGTGAAAGGTCTCTGCCTGACACCCTGGAGAGCTGCTGCTGCTGCTCAGAGGAGACAATACAGACCTTGACAGACCAATAGTCTGAGTCAGCAGAAAACAGCTGGGAAGGGGCCATGGCCCAATGGTAGAGCATCCCCCAGGTCAGCATCTCCGCCTAAAAGGATTAGTGGTAGGCAATGGGAAAGAGCTCAACCCAGACTCCACATGCTCATGGACCAGTGGCCACATGTAGGCAAGGGGATGTTGCAAACACACTTGTGCGCACTCCCCCTCTATGTATAGAGAGCTATAAGGCACCCTCCTATGTTCAGCATCAAAATCTCTCAGACTTCTTCATGTTCTTCTCCTTCTTTCTTGAAATATTATTGTATATGTTAATTTCAAGGACTGAGCCCATTTACGGGATGGGCAGGATATAAATGCAAAATATAAATATAAATAAATAAATAAATATATTCTTCTCAATTTCCACTGACACAGAGTTGGAAATTATTTCTCTTTTCAGAGTTGAGCCATAAGCATTAGATACCCTCAATCTGCCATCTTAAGTTGTTTAAAAAAAAAAAAAATGCCCAGAACAAGAACTGGACCACAAGAGGTAATAACTTGCATCAGTATCTTAGTTTCCCCCCTTCTATTAATTTCTAAAATCCTGAAATATCCAACAGAAGGAAAAAGATAATGTCTTATTTGGCATCATGTACTCCACGTAAAAAGGAGCTGCGGTGGCTCAAGTGGTTAAGACGCTGAACTGCAGGCTGTGGAAGGTCGGTAGTTCAGCAGTTCGAGACCCGAGTGTGCCGCATGACGGAGTGAGCTCCCGTCTCTAGTTCTAGCTCCTGCCAACCTAGCAGTTCGAAAGCAAGAAATTGCAAGTAGATAAATAGGTACCACTTCGGTGGGAAGGTAACAGCGTTCCGTGCGCCTTGGTGTTTAGTCATGCCGGCCACATGACCACAGAAACGTCTTCAGACAACGCTGGCTCTTCGGCTTTGAAACGGAGATGAGCACCGTAACCCTAGAGTCGGATTAGACTGGCTTTCGAGCAAGGGAGCTTTACTTTTACTCCACGTAAAAACAAAAAAAGATAAGCAGAGTGACCATTCCCAAGAACTGCAATTGGTGAGAGTGCAGGCTCCTTGGTTATGTAAATTCAACACCACAGTGGGTGCAAAGTGTAACTCTAGCTAAACAAACGGTGCCATCACCAATTACCCTTTTGTGAATGGACACTGTGCTTTTAATTGTATATTTCTGAGTTCTGTCATTAATGGTTCAGGGCCTTTAATTGTTTCCCCAGTATTTGCATGTACATACTATACAGTGAAAGTAGACATGCATGTGATAAAGTGGGCCCTAGACCACAAAGGTCTCTGGGTACATGTGTGATGGAGTGAATTTAGATTATCTGCTTCAGGTACCAAACTGTTTTGGGTTAACATTGAGTGCCAACATAAAAAGTATATAGGAGAAAAAAAGAAAGTGAAATTCATATGTAGCCATTGGTCAACACGTCAATCTCACTGAGTGAACATGCAATGGAATTCATTCATGCGTGAGTCAAAAGTAAAGCAAAAACCTGAGTGGAAGTTCATAGGCAGCAACAACTGAATACATAAATAAAACAATCATGCCAACAACCACAAACATTAGAACAATGCAACGCTACGAACAACGTAATACAGCAGCAAAATCAAATACAGGTCATCAACAATTGACCGCACAGAACCTCCATTAACTCTTTCGCAAGGGTCTGGATCCAGATGGGAAATCTATCTACACTAGACATATTCAACACATTAGAGGACAAGGCTGAACTACACAGTGGGAGACTGGATATCCCAACATATTTTTTAATGTTTAAAAGCAGCTTTGGGGAGAAGTGGAGAGATTTTGTTCAGGGCTAAAGTGTGCATGGAGGTTTTTTTAAAAAAAACACCTTTGTCCTCCTACACTGTTTTCTCAATAGCAGCTTCTGAGGAGAGGAAGCAATTTCATTAACTCCAGTAAAAAGGAAGACGACAGATCTAAAACAGGTACTTGTCTGTTTTTCCCCACACTGGGCCTCATAGGAACTTGGCAGAGCTGATTTTTCTCTTGAAAACTGTGCAGGGAAAAGAGTTAACTGCCATTCTCATTTTTGCTATAGCTCTGGTCCAAATCAGGCCATTAAATTAGTCATTGGTTTAAGGATTAACCCAAGATTACAGGGTTATAATGCAACACAAAGAACCGCACAAAATGACAAGCCCCTGCTGCTCGACTCTAAGATGTTGTGTTTCAAATGTCATTTCTTGAAATTAAAAGTCATTGATTTTAATGGGATTAATATCCAAGTGCGTACTCTTAGGCTTGCAGCCAGAGAGGATGTTGAGCCACTAGCAACGACCGGTGCCTTCTGCTTCCCCCAAGCTAATCCCACAGCTGTAAGGGCCAGAAACATGTTTGCTAATAAAAAAATAAAATAAAAATGGAATCTAAGGCTTCCCAGAGTCCTAATACACCAGAGAACCAGGCTAGGCATGACAATAAAAGCTATGCTGGTGAACAATTGTTGGACTTCTCTGCCTAACTCCTCGTGGTTGCCCTAGTGCCAATGTAAGTGGTGTGGGAAGCCCAGTTCTTGCTAACCAATCTTGCTAACCAGCCAGTTTGGTATAGTGGTTATGTGCACAGAATCTAATCTGGGAGAACTGGGTTTGATTCCCCACTCCTCCACTTGCACCTGGCTGGATGACCTTGGGCAAGCCGTGGTTCTGATAAGAGCTTTCCTTGAAAAAAGAGCCCTTTCTGTCAGAGCTCTCTCAGCCCCATCTACCTCACAGGGTGTCTGTTGTGGGGAGGGGAAGAGAAAGGAGTTTGTAAGCCGCTCTGAGACACCTTTGGGTAGTGAAGGGCGGGGTATAAACCCAATCTCCTCCTCCTAGAATCAGAGTTGGAAGAAACTTCTGGGGTCATCTAGTCCAACCCCCTGCAGAATGCAGGAAATTCACAAATACCACCCCCCCAAGTTTGTGCTTTCTTCTTTTCCCAACATTGTCTATTGAGTTAGCATATTGAGTTTGAGTTAGCAGCTGCTGCGCCTCTATCAGCATCATCTAGACTTGTTGGAGCCACGTCTTCCAGGTCAGCTTGGTCTTTCCTATTGACTAAAACACATGAATGGATCTTCTGGGCAGGCCACTCTTTTTGCAGGGATCAATTAAGGAACACCATTACACCAGAGAACACAGTCCGGCATGAGGCAGCACTAAGAAGTAAGGCACCGACTTCTCCCTAGCAAAAAGTTGTACACGGTACCCCAGAGATACAACCACTGTACACACATTATTTTCAGGGGGGGGGGGGAGGAAGTATCACATGCTGTGTCCTCACTTCCTTTTTGGAGACGATGAATCATTTATGGCACAAAGATGTATTTGTAGAGAGTCTGTGCCAATGCTCACTAGAGCACGTGGAGGAGGTCAGGAGGGGCACATGTGATCCTGCTACCTCCCCATCCACCTATTCAAAGTAACATTTATACTTATTTGTATATTTGAACTCCACATTTCTTCCGAATGGGTACCCAAAGTACCTTACAGCATTGTTCTCACCTCCTCTGTTTTATCCTCTCAACAGCTACCCTGTGAGGTAGGCTAGACTGATGGAGAGTGACTGGCCCAAAGTCAGGCTTCCATGGCAGAGTAGGGATTTGAACCCGGAGCTACCAGATTCTAGTCTGGCACTTTAACCACTTAGTGGGGAGTAGGCACTAGAGGGCGTCTTATCTAGGACCCTACCCAAATCTGAGGCATACATTAAGGGAGCCATCCTAGGCAATTCTACCTAGACTTAAATTCCATTTAATTCAATGGAGCTTACTTCCAGGAAAGTGTCCTTAGGATAGCACTGCAAATCCTGTATATGGGCTTGAAGAGCACTAAAAGGACATAGTAGTAACATAATTATATGGCCACCTGTAGATTAGAAGCTGTCTCACCCATTATTAATAGATACAATTTGTTGGACAAGGTGCAAAAGTGTCTGAGAATTGCAAGAATGTCCAGCTTTACAAAAGTGAAAATATGGTTCAAAGATGGGAGTGTCGGCTGAGGGCCAAAAGACATCTGTATGTATGAGAAACTCGTAATCACTGTTTTTGAGCAGACTTTGTTAAGGTAAAAAGTAGCAAGAATAAACCAACATTTTTATATATTCCAAGAAGATCTATCAAGGACAGGTAACCTTGTATGGTATTTGAAGATATAAGATAGTGAATTAGCCAAAACTGTGCACTGTTATCAAGTAGGGCAGTTAGCCATTGTGAGGAGATGATTTCAAAATCTAGTAAATAGGGGAAGTTGTATTGATTGAGAGCTTCTTCTCAGAGGAGGCTCCTTGCTTGTTACTTGCTTACTTTTGGGGTAAGAAACTTTTATGGATTTATGTAATTGTTCTCTTTAAGTGTCAATGTAACAAGGATGAATGGATGGTATAATGTTTTATGTTAAGAATGTAACCGTTATGTTTTAATAAAAAGCTTAAAACGGAACCAAAGATTTTCTAATAGTATTTATTTGTGTGCTATACCCAAAATGAACCTATAGTGTTACTGAGGTGTAACTCCAGCTAGGAGTTAAATGATCTGATAGAGGAAAGGTAACTAGGCAATTTCTTAAGGTGCATGCCTATATATCTGAATCAGGCCTGACTAAAGTCATCTGGAACAAAATGCATGCTCAGGAGCCCAACCAGCCTAGGCATTAGGGCAGCAGGAAGAAGACAAAGGGCTCTGCCACCAGATGTTGGCAGGTGACTCTTTTGGAAAGATGACCATGGACAACCTTGAAGAGTAGATGCCAGCAATTCAGCTGGAGACCTTTTGCCTGTAAAGTAGTGCTCTATCACTGAGCTACAAACTCTCCCGATGCTTACATCTCTCTGAAACCCACATAAAGGCCACCAATGGTAAAACCATCACTTTTCCTGCATGCTAGTAGCCATTGCAGGATAGCAGCAAGACATCCCTTGGGAAATATATGAAGTTGTTTATATGGGAACAGCTGCTATTCCTGGGTTCCCTAGACAACTGTTCACAACAAATGGGGGGGGGGGCAGTTGCATGACACAGAAGCTCCTGCAGAAAGCTGACTAAAGTCACATCACTCGTCGTGCAAAGCTTGTATCAGTCATATCTTAAAGTCTCCAGCTGGGAGATTTTCCCCCCTGCAGCCTCTGCCCAGACCAAAGTATGAGCAATGACAGCCAGGAGTTCTCAGTTCCCAAAAAGCACTTGGCAGATTCCTTCTAGTTAAGGGGGAACAAACAGTGGAGAATGATGGTCACTCTGTTCAGGAGCTTCTTGTTTGGCCACCATTGGGGACTAAATGCTGGACAAGATGGATTGCTGGTCTGATCCATTCACCCATCACCATTTATATATCTCAGCCTTCCTCTAAGGAGCTCAGGTTTTCAGATATGGATGAGATGATCTTATTTCCCCCTCACAAGAACCTTATGAGGAAGGTTAGGCCACAAAGAAAATGACTGGTCAATATTACCCAATGATCCTCATGGCATGAGTAGGGATCCAAACCCAGGACTCCTCAACCCAAGTCCAGCATTCTAACCACCGTGTTGGCCCTCAGCACTGATTAGTTGACGCAGTCCTTACATCGAGTTCTATCATATTCTCGTTATTCAAAGAGAACATAACATTTGTTTAATATTGCATTCCTCCTGAGGGTTTATTAGATCTGAAGAAACATTTCCGTAGACTATAATTTCATAGTTCTGGCCTTCAGTGGCTGGAAACATATTTTGAAATAATATATTAAAATCCCCCAAATAAATGGCTAGATTTAAAAGGAACTGAAGTTTCAGAAAATCCACACACAAGTCTGCCAGTCCCTTAAAAATAATTGTCCCCAGCTCCTACTGGAGTGCTCCACTTCCTTGTGTTTTTAATTAAACTTTCAAAACAATCCATTGCAAATTCTCTAGAACTGCAAAATCATACACCAAGCAAAGCTTAAAGACCCTACATGGTACAGATATGTTATTAATAAAATGGCAAACCAGTAGAAGTTATACCAAAGGATCTTAAATAAATCACTCAGTCCTCCATGCATATGGAGGATAGGTCTACTAATAGCTATTAAAACCTGATAGCTAAATGTAACCTCCAGATGCAGAACCAGTATACCTTTAAGTAACAGATTTTAGGAACAAGAAAACATGAATGCATGAGTCCTCCTTTGGAAGCACCCTCCAGGCATCTGGCTGGCCACTGGCCACTGGGAACAGGATGCTGGTTTAGACAGCCCTCTGATCCCATCCAGCAAGCCTCTTAAGATGTTCTTCAACACCACACCATCCTTCTCCCCTTCTCCGTTCCATCAGCTTGGGGCATGCTAAACCCCCTTTTAAACACTCTGCTGTGTGGAACAAGATGGGCACTCACGTGGTCTTACAAGCAAATAGTGTGGACTAAAGAAACTCCTTTGAAAAGGAAAGCTGCTGGGGTACCATGACCCTTGTCAAGTTAACCAGAGAGATATGAACGATGTGATTGACTCCTGCTGGCACATGTACAAGATGCTAGTTTCCATAGCCTACAATACACACGGCCCAAGATGTCAACATCACCTATCTGGGCTCTGGATCTGCAGCATTTGAAATGGAGGCCATTCCAGCACAATGAGGGATATAATGACATTGCATTTGCACTTTTGTCAGCCTACCATACATTGTTATACTAGGGGCTGTGTGCACTTGGCATTAAACAAAATTTCAGATTCTGTGCCAACCCAGATTCTGTTCCAAGAAAAGTCAAACGTTGTGATCTCACTATCTTTGTTATTGTGCCGGTTCTGTTAGTCCTGGCAAGTGGTCATGAACAGCACCGAAATTCCATCCCTGGTCACTGAAGCTTTCTGAGATTTTACCACACTCCCAATTATTTCAGCAGTCAAGAGTCTAAAAACTTGTTTTCTTTCTTTTTTTTAAAGTGAGAAAGCAGGAATTTTCACAATGTCAACTTCTCCACGGAGTACTCAGCCATGTGCTTTCATAACTGCAGCTGCAAAAGTCCCAATATGCTTTGCTCTGGTGACACATCTCACTCAAAAGAACCATGATCAGCCAGGCCTCATGGTCAGCTCCTCGTGAAGGCAACAGTTCCTTCCCATAGTGTCTCTACATAAATGATGTCTGGTCACGATGTAGCGGTAGCTACACTAATTTTTTCTTGCTGTGTTTGCAAGCTAGCCGAGCGTTCAAACACTTTTCAACTGTCAATGAACTCTGCTTGCTTTAAGTTACTTTCATCTTAGATAGTGGGGAAAATTACAGAAAATTTAGATTAATTGCTTTTTAATAGAGGTTAAGAGTAGAAATCGGCCTTCTTAACTTGCTATATCAGATGTAATTAATATGCACATGCTGACTGGTTTATTTGCACTTATGTGAATTATCTCATATTTAGTTATGCACCAATCAGTTATCCAGATAATGACCACTTGATTATGACAGAACAGATTTAGAGAAAGATAAGATTGATATTTTTTTATATAAATATGCACTCCTGTGACAAGCAAATCAGATTTCTCTGGATGAGATCTTTTGGTGGGTAACTTGGGCTTTTTGATAATCCCTGAAAGTATGTTATACTGGATCCATATTTCTTTTGAAATTGAATTTCTTGGACAAAACCAGGAAGATACGCAACTGAAACACCATTTGGGTTACATGTACCTGATTTGGACACAAGGCAGTATCATATGAAGCCTATATATTACATTTTTGCCTTAAGCCTCTGATATTTATCAGAACAATTTTTTTACTTAGTCCTATATCGATTAATATTATTATTGCAATAATTGAGCCTATGTGTAACATTTATGCTTGACCACTGATGAAGGCCAGTAGGCCTAAATCTGTCTGTTTTAGGGTCACATAAGGTTCTAGTTGTGAACATTGTATGATAGGGTTGCCAATCCCCAGGTCCTGGTGGGGTTTCCCACAGTTTTCGGGGCTTCAGCTCGCTGCTGGACAGCTGGCTGGTGCGGGAAACCCCACTCCACAAACAGCCACATCCCCACATGATATTGCCAACACAATGATGTCACCCGGAAGTGACATCATCACATCAGGGACACTGCACAGGATGCTCTGGTTTGAGGCCAAAACTCTATGGTATTTTTGGCCTATAACAATAGAATTTTGCACTCAAACCAGAGCATCACCGTGCGATGTTGCCAGCGTGATGACATCACTTCTGGGTGAAATCATCACATTAGGGATGTCCCAAAACACCCCCAAATCCCCCCACCAGCGCAGCAAGGGGACCTGGCAACCCTATTGTACAATTTGAATTTTTATTGAGGCTATATTTGGGCCTATAACTGTTTTTAAATCAATTAATGTATTTCTGTATAATTTGTACTATCTATATATTGATGCTGTATATTTATTGATTTCAATATTCGGGCTGCCTAATTTTCATCCAGTTAACCTTTTGGGTTAAGTTTTTGTTCCCCTCCTTTCTTCCTCTATAGCTATTTTGCATTCCCATTTGGGAGAAAGGTGAGATATAAATGAATTAAATAGATAAATAATGCTTATTTCACCCTTTTGTATACCCAGCCCCACCTCCTTTAACTTCATCCAGCAGATATGAAAATTTATTAAGCTGTTTTACACCAACTCAGACCGCTGGTCGCTTTAGCTCAGCACTTGCTTATTTCATTTATATTCCACCTTTCTCCCCACGGACACCCAAAGTGGCTTACCTCATTCTCCTCTCCTCTGTTTTATTCTCACAGTAAACCCTAGGAAGTAGATCAGGCTGAGAGTAAATGACTGGCCCTAGGTCACCCAGCAAGCTTCCCTGGCAGAGTGGGGATTCAAACCTCGGTCTCCCAGATCCTAGTGCAACACTCTAACCACTAATCCACCTGGATATTCAGGCAGAAAAGAGTCTTTCCCAACACCTGTTATCCTGGATCTTTTTCAATGGAGATGCCAATGATTGTACCTGAAACCTTCTGCATTCAACGCATGCTCTCCATGGGAGAAACAACTCCTGGTGTATTATGGCAGAGAAGAGGGAAGAGACCCTAGAGAAAGGTCCCAGTTTCCTTCCAATTAGCTAAACACACTATAGTGAACAAAGCCTTCAGGGAAAGGGAAAGTAAGCCCTGTTTCTATAAATGTTCATACACACAGCATGGGAATTACTTCTTTTTGAAGTCTCTCCCAGTTTTTCCCCGTTTGAGAACGCCTCTGGAAGCAGGATGTTGTTAACATCCATTAAGAACTTAAAAGTGTTTCGTGTGAGCATGACCCAACGGCATGCAACCAAATAACTAAGAATGATTTCCTGCTAGAAAGAATAAGTGGTGAGGTGACTGGAGGCACACATCTAGTCTGTGAAAAAGAGGACGTTTTCTCCAAAACCAGAATAGTCTGAATGTATATTTTTGTCACAACACTTCTGACCACTAGATGGAGATCTCCTCCTACATACCATACATAATCTCCACCTTTGAAAAAATGTGCATGCACACAAAAGCTCGTCCCTTGAATAAAACTTTGTTGGTCTTAAAGGTGCCACCGGACTCAAACTTTGTTCTACAACCTTCACCTGCTCAATTAATCCCATCTACGGCTAAAACTTCTAACCTTGTTAGCAGAGTGATCAGCAGTACGAGAGGCAGAACCATCCAGCAGTCAACCATGTGCATCCATTGTCATAACGGTATCAGAGCCCCACGCACAAATTGAGAACCTTTGTGAAAAAGAAAGCCATACGGGTTATAACCAAATAATATGCATCTTAACCTCCTCCCAGGTTGTCTTTGATATTCTGACTGTAAGGTTTACTTGTCTTAATGTATTTTCCAGGAATATGCCTTCTGGCACCTTTATAAAAATTTCAGCACTTGAAGTCAGCAAGAGAGACACTACTTTTTGGGCAGTAGGCAGACACTGCCTCACCTTCAAGACTCTGTAGCAAGCTATTTCTTTGCATGTTCTCTGGTCTGCCCTAGATCTTCTTGATTTTGTAATTTTTTATTTAAAACACTTGTAATTGTAGTTAAGCACAGAAGTGTCTGCACTCTTCTCAAAGCAACACAGGCTTTATAACATCTTCTTTGGTTCTCTTCCCTGTCTGTACATAGCCTCTATTCACCTTGTGTGGATCTTCCTCCACCATCATAATTAACCATCAATTAACCATCTTACTCTATGGATTTTCACCCAGTCTAGGGACAGCTTACCTATCGAGGGTTTCTGTTACCTCCCCTCCTCCTTTAAAGAGAAAATTTGGCTAAAATTTCACAGTACATTCTGTTGACACCTAGTCAAAACCAACCTGTAGTGCAAAACTAGAGTGAATTATCCATTCCAAAGGTGTGTGTGTGTGGAAGAAATAATTCAAAAGCAACAGGAACGATTGAATATTAGGCTCTTAGTGTTTATACCAGGCCTGGCCAATCCAGAGGCTTCATATTCCTTACCAATCAGAGTTACTGTTGCAGCAACCCTGTGCTTTTTGTGTGCCGGGGGGGGGGGGTTGAACCCTGGTCACATCTGGTTTCAAATAGAACAGAAGGCTAGGACACAGCCTCAAGGTTTATACCTGATTTCTGTTTCAAGTGCTGAAATCCCCAACATATTCACAAGCACTAAGTGATATACCTAAGCCTCTTTTTATTTTCAGCTCCTAAAACAAAGGCTGCAAGCTGAGGGGAAGGTCACAAGCAGTTCTGGCTCACAGAAAAATGCCTAAGACTACTACCATAAGAACACTTTCCTGGGAGGAAGCCCCATTAAATAAAATGAGACTTCTGAGTATACCTGCTTAGGGCTGCTCCCCATAGTGTCTACAAGGCCACAGCAAGGAGGTGCGGGCTGGGTATCCAGAAGGGCCAGGCTGCAAGCCCAAAACTAGGACAGGGTCTATTTAGGTTATTTCAGAAATCGTAGAAAGCAACACTTCTTTCATAGCACATGAAATGGTACCTCTAACCAATCCCCTCCACACAATTACAAGTCTGTACCAGACTTAGAATGATCAGTACTAGGACTCCAAGTCTGGGTGCAAGTCTAACTTGGGAAACTCGTGGAGATTTGGGAGTTCAGCCTGAAGAGGGCAGAGTTTGGGGGAGGGAGTTCAGCAGAGATGTGAAGTCATAGTCTGCCCTCTGAAGCTGCCATTTCCTCCCAGGGAAATGATCAGTTTAGGCTGGAGATAAATTGTAACTTCAGGAGACCTCCAAGCTCCACCTGGCCCAGCCCTACCTGTAGGCAGGCAACCGTAGGTCTGAAGCTTTGGCTCCCAGGCACAGGTTTAAGGGTTCATTCTCAGGGCGGCAGGCAGAAATGTCAGGTCTGTTTGCTAGTCCTGCAAAACTCATACATTCGTCTGCAGCCTGAACAGCTCAATGTTTAACTCAGTTAATCTCTGCCTGCTTGTGCTCCTGCCTTTACTGTATAACTAGATAAGCACTGAATAGTCTCCATATTATGGCATCTGGAGCATAGAGACTGTTGTAGTTTTAAGCCTCGTTCTAAGACATTTCATGTAGTAAACCAGTGCCTGGGTTGTGCTGCTTTACAGATCATATGGTTGATTAGTTTGCCATACCAATAATGAGGGGCGGGCAGAATAGTTTATCATATAGTTTATGAAAACCTTTTTACAAAGGTCTGCCTGGCACTTTTTGGCACCAGGCAAATCTATTCTGTTTTTTCATCCCTTTAGGCAGTTAATTGGTTATTTGCTTTTTGATCTGAACAAACTCTTCTGAATAAAGTTTATCAGCTGCTGGGTAATGGATGCACTTATCTCTTCATGCTTCTTCCTCTTTTTCTGAGTAAGTTTTGAGGTGTATCCTTACCACTCGGCTGAGCAAAGCCTTCCTTCGTACTAGGGAACTTTCCCCAGGAGAAGCAGCTCAAACAAAAGGAAGGTTCCACTCTTAGCTGCGCAGAGTGATAGGATACAACCCAGTATCGTTACATGCTTCTTGTAATCAGTTCTAACTACCTATTTGTAGAATGGTGGTATAAAGTAAAATTCAGCTTGAGAGAACTAGGGCTTATTCTCTGATAACGAGAGGAAAATATCCTGTACTCCTTTGGTGTATTTCATCCTCAGTGAAAAGGGTGGCTCACCTTACTGGTGTTCCAACATGCAAGTAGGCAGAGCTTGCTCATCAGTTCTGCAGGACTCTCCATGCTATTAAATTGTACATGGGCAAATTCTCATTGACAAAGGAGCATTTCCCCCTTTAAAGTTACAACACTGAAAGCAAAAGAGACGTTTCACTTAAACACAGTATCTACTATCCACAAACTGATTTGAAAAATAATCAAAGCTTAAATTAAACTCCCCCCCCCAGTTGTATTCAACACCACAGTTGTGTACGTGGAGTTAGCAAAGTTCCACACATCATTAAGTAGTAACAATGGCTGAGATCAAGCCACAATGGGGAACAGAGTGACCCAGAAAGCCTGTCTTATAGCCAATGAAACTTTTTAGCTGTCTTCTTTGTCAAGCACTACCAAAATGGACATACGTTAGCCAAGCCTTTTTGTTCAGCCAGTCTAAAAATAAAAGGGCCTGGGAGTCAGAGAATGGGTATGGAGGAAAATGGTTTCCCCACACACAAAGTACATTCCAAAAGGCTAAAAATTGTTCTAACACAACACTCATTTGAGAAGGTGATGAATGGTGATTGGCACAGGCCTGCTGATGCAGCTCAAAAGCTAAAAGGACAATGATGGAGATGTGCAAGTAGCCATGACAACAGAGAGGCCTAAATGTCATTCACCTGGCCAGCAAGGTCATTGGCAAAGGGCACAGAGCAAGGCCTTAGTGACTTTCTTTGCATTCTTCCTACATGCCTTCCCCACCTTTAATGGATCGGGGGGGGGGGGAAAGAGAGACAAGCATGTTAAGTGCATAAACATATCAACACAACCTTTGTGACAATGCCAACTGATCAGAAGGCCTGGGATCCAAGGGGAAACTGACATATGTAAGGCTCTTAGCAGTGTTGTGTTTCATTACTGCTTCAGGGGGAGCACTGCAGATCAGTCTAAAAGCCTGCTCAATTGGCAGAAGCACCAAGATTGCCAAACTATTTTCACCCATGTTTCTCACGGACTGCATCACAACAAACACTGTGAGAAACAAAGGTTCAAAGATCAGCTTTGGTACTTTTGGCCACTGTGTGACACAGAGTGTTGGACTGGATGGGCCTTTGGCCTGATCCAGCATTGGCTTCTCTTATGTTCTTAGCTGCCCCTTGTGCCCAGTCCTATCTTAGACAGCCAAAGCTATGGAGGTGGGGAGACCAGGTGCACTTTGGCATTCAGAACTTGGTAGTCAGGTGCTCTGTAGTCTATGTTAAAAGTTCGTTTGCTTAATTTCTGACATCTATCCATTAACTTACACACCGGCTACTCTTCTTCAAAAACATAATCAGTGCAATTTACACTGATTCTTCAGATGGCAACTGATATTTTCAAACTAAAAATCAATGGTTTTAGGAAAAGGAATCCAAGACTTGGCACACTGCACTAGGGGGATCTGCTTGCCATTTTAAGAAGAGCAAGTTGCTGGTCCTGCCCACAGCAACAGGCTTGAAGGCGTACAGGGGAATGTTCAGAACCAAATGATAAGCCAAGAAGAATTCCACAGGTCGGGCTTCAGAACATCAAAAGCAATGCAGATTAAATAAAGACCTTAAAGACAAACATTAAAATGCTGCAATGGATGATGCTAAACAGGGACTTGTTCAATTTACTACTATTGGTTTCGGGGGAAAGTGTCATGTGCTTGTGGAATAGGCAGTGGGAGCTCTGTGTCTGTGGGGATCTGCAGCCAAATCATTTTAATTCACTTATATGTACCATTCCTATTGCAACTTCACAAGTTTGGAAGAGATACTCAGGTACAATCACTCCAAATTCCACAGCAAGATTCTCAAAAGGGGCGTGCAAGAGTAAAAACAGATGCTTCTTTATGAAGATGATAAAGCTTGTATTTATGAGACTTTTTCACATAAATGCCACTTTTAATTATGAACAGGTTTTCAAGTAAGGTTTTATAGCCAGAAATGAGGAAGTGAAAGACACATTCCTATCCTGCTGCTGTTACAACAGACTATCCATTTCAGCCCTGTTCAATTCTTCATTGCTACAGAACCACTGAGAATCACCACCAGGTCGAAAAGCTTAAATGCCACGCACTACAGCTGCCACAGCAGGCCACTGCTAGCCAGACACAAAGAGGACACCTGGCAAGGCCTGCTCTGCAGTGTGGTCAGTGTATTTCGCAACAACACAGATTACAACAGCCAACGAGACTTTTCTATCACAGTATTGCAAGAACATTGTAGGCATCACATCTTAACAAGTTGCATTGCTAGTTTTTCAGAAGAACCCTGTGTGTTCCTTTTTTGATTGAGGCTCAGAATCTCTATTGCCCTGGTCAACAATTTGTCCAAGTGAGGGATTCTATTTTAAATGGAACAAAGTTTGAGTCCAGTGGCATCTTTAAGACCAACAAAGTTTTATTCAAGGTATAAGCTTTCGTGTGTATGCACACTTCTTCAGATACATTGAAATAGAAGTTACCAGTCCATACATATAGGTAGAAAGAAAGCAGCAAATTAGCATACAGCATAATAAAGATGTTCAACAGATTCAAGGACCAAACAGGAATAACAAGCTTAGTTTATATGTTTACCATTTGTTTGAATTTAATACATATGTCAAATTTGGAGATTGTTCTGAGTGTTGTAATAACACTGTAATACATTTCATTGTACCTGAAGAACTGTGCACGCACACATAAGCTTGTACCTTGAATAAAACTTTGTTGGTTTTAAAGGTGCCTCTGGACTCAAACTGTGTTCGGCTGCTTCAGACCAACACAGCTACCCAGCTGAATCGATTTTAAATGGAGTAAGGGCTGAAGGACCAGCCACACACCCCTACACAAGCCCAGACAAGTAAAGGACTCTTTAGCCATCTATTCCCTGGTATAAACAGCAACAGAGAACATGGCAGATTCTTAACCTTATTATGCACATCAGGCATTTGCTCAGAGGCAAAGGGCACAAGCCGATCCCCCCCCCCTTCCGGGGCAGCATTCAGACTCCCTTTCATGCTTTACTCTCCTGTGCAAGACTCATGCACAGGGGAATGAGAAATTGAGAGCCATCAAGGGAGAACTCTGCCAAGGCCTCTGTTGATGTCCACAGTAGGAAAGAAAGAGCCCTTTCCTTGTGGGTCAGAACACCTCAGGTGTATGATAAGGGGTAGAATACAGGGCCAGATGGGGAACTCCTGGGGGCTACGAGATCAGTTCACGTAAGAACTCTGAAGAGCTGCTTTATCACATATGGACAGAACAATCACAGTTACTGGGCACAAGTCAGATTGCTACTTTCTCATTTATTCATTTACTGGCATCAAGTCTCCACTTTCGCACCCTTTCTGCTCCCCCCCCCCCATCAAAGTGCATTTACTTTTATGATAAGAGTTTTAAAATAGTTTTGGCTGATCGTCCAGTTAAGCTGCTCCTCAGTCTTCCATCTGATACTCCTCTGGATTCCCATGTTGTGGCATAATGGTTCCTGGGGACAAGAGAAGAACCCTGAGGCAAAACAATGGCTTTTTGTCGCGCAAGTCTTAGAAGGAGCATCCAGCCGCTTATAAGGCTCCCGGGATCTTCTGTGGCGGGAGGCCCTCCTCGATCCAGAGGGAAGGGGACTGGCTGCTATGCAGCATCCGCCGGTGAATCCGTCGCAGGCGCAGCAGGTAGAGCAGGATGGCCAGCAGCACGACAAAGAAGCAGGCAAAGAACAGGTAGTGATTGTAAACGAAAGAGAAGCTGCGCCAGTGGGAGTGACTGCCACGGAAGTTCTCCTGTTGGATGTCCCTGTGAAAGGGGGCAAAGGAAGAAAGGGGAGGAAGACTTTGAACCTCCAAAGGGCAGACATTTTTACAACCTACTTCTCATATAACATCACCTCAGGCTTCAGTGGGTCTGTCCTCCATCTGCATTCTTGTCCTTATGTACTTTGTCAGGGAAGGGCAGCAGAGGGGCCATCACAAAGAGGACTGGGAAGGTAACAGGCTGAGAAATCTGCAGCCCTTCACTTCGGAAAGAACTTTCCAAACGGTCACTGCCCCTAGGACCTTTATAGGCGAAGCTGTCCCACCGATCCTCATCCTCCTTTCAGACTTATCACTGCCCAACCAACCAGCATGGGGCAAAGGCAGCTCTAGTTAATTAGCTGGAAGCCAAGGGTCAAGAATGAATGCAGGCACAGAGAAATTGGTGGCAACTGGCACTGCCTTACCCATTTAGCTATCAAATCCATTCTCCCTACCCCCCCCACACACAGCTGGCATCTTAGTAGTTCTACAAACTGTTAAGGAATAACAGCTGTGTAAAATTTTCTGGAGGAGTCTGTGTAGAATACAGAAGTTGGTGACTAGCCCGTTTCACAGTTAGCTAAGACTGAGAACATTCAAGCCATACCTCAAAGGCAAAAATCGTGTTCGATAGAGGATGGCTCCCAAAGTCCACTGCACCTCTTTATCATAAACCTGCAGTGCAGTTTTTAAGTTGCCATAGTTTATGGGAAAAGAGAAGCCATTATGGAACACTTCATACATCCAGGCCGACTTAAAGCACTGATACCTACAGAGAATAAAGTCAATAATAAGGAATCAACATGTTACTTGAATGACAGCAGGACATTAACATAAAAAGTGCAATCCAGAAGAATGCCTAAATGTCATAGCTTGAAGCAGAACTGCATACTCATTGTCTCACTCATTGTCTTTAGTGACACCTGCGTAGGTCTAGCATTCTCTGCATTGCATCCAAAGGAATTAACTACTACCTGGATGGGTTTATGGATCTGCTGTGACAGAGGCAGTAATGGCTCCAGTGAGCTAGAAACTCAGAAAAGGGCATAACTCAGCAGCAGCACAAAAGCTTTGTATGTATGAAGTCCAGTTTCAAAGTCTACCACCTCCAGTTAAAAATATACCAGGTGTTTGTGTGCAGAGTTAAATGAACCAAATGATCTAATTAATTTAGCTTTAAATACTATTCTAGGTTCATTAAAAGTGTGGAACTTCATAAAGAGGGCAACACCAGCCATAGGGATCGTATGAACTAGGTCTGAGTTATACAGCCTATCACATTTTGAACCTGGCCTTCCTTTCAGGAGCTCAGGGCCACATTCATGGTTCTCCCCTCTACCATAACTACCCAAAAAAAATGATACACCAGTCATTAACTGCATCACACTGTATGATAGCTTACATTTCCAGAAGTATCTGATGACCAACTGTTCTGATAGCAAGGTCTAATGCCTCCTGGCCTCTTTTAAGTTTTTTGCTCTAATAGTTTGGTTTTAGCCCTACCTCCCTATGAAGTTTGCCGGAGCAGATTCAGTTGCAAAGGTGAACAACACTCACTTCAATCGATGGAGGTCAGCATGTGATGCGTAAAGGTGACGGTCAAAACGTTC